>NW_009709743.1:0-31691 GCF_000703405.1 Apaloderma vittatum
AAAAGCCGCTGGCAGGGAAGCCCCACTTCTCACGCCCGTTTTCCCACACAGCTCATTTCACAACCCTCTGCGAGGGGAGGCTGCACAGCTGCACCAGGAGCTGGCCCCATGCCCGGCTGGCCGGCCCAGGCCTCCCCTGGGGTGGGACAGGGGAGCAGGGTGAGGGGGCCCTACCAGTGGCAGAGGTGGCCAGCAGGACCCAGTGCAGCCCTGCCAGCCCAGGAGACAGGAGACACACATGCTGGGAAAAACAGACATGCAAGTTTAATGGGAATTTTAGGGAAATTTGAGTGCTTTAAGAAGGCTGGGAGAGAATTTTCAAAATTGACCAGTGCCTTCAGTATGAATTGAAAGGGTAGCATTATTTGGCTTTTTTTCTCCTCACAGAGCAGCAGCTCCACAAAGAAAGGACTTTTTGTCAAGAAGAAAAAAAACTAGTTCAACATAAATTTACCAATTAGTTCTATTTTGGCTTTAGATATGCGAGATGGGAAGAACATTTAGGTCGTATCGGTTACCAAGGATGTACACTTACTGGGGTATTTCAGGCGTCCTACATATTCATAAATGATCCCAACCTTTATTTTCAAGTAGCTTTCTGAAGTCAGCAAGTAAAGATCATTCAGATAAATAGGGCTTGGCTTATTTTTGGCAGGTCTTAGCTGCAGAACATGCCCACATCACCTCTCACCATTGGCTGAGGGAGCCAAGTAATAGATTCTTTATTCCAACTATACTTTTCCTTTATATTTCACCAGGTTTTAAAAGGTTCTTTGCTGGTCAAAATTACCTTCTGACTATGTAATCATACTGTAACAAAAAAAAAGAGTGTCAGGAAAAGTAAACGGTTTTGGGTACAGCACAAGCCCTTCCTTCATTGAGGTGCTAGAGTGTGCCCAAAGAAGAACAATGAAGTTGGTGAAGGGACTTGACAACAAGTCTCACAAGGAGTGTTTGAGAGAACTGGGACTGTTTAGCCTGGAGAACAGAAGGCTGAGGGTAGACCTTATTGCTCTCTACACCTACCTGAAAGGAGGTTGTAGTGGGGTGGGTGTTGGACTCTTCTCCCAAGTAGCAAGTGATAGGACAAGAGGAAATGGCCTCAAGTTGTGCCAGGGGAGGTTTGGATTGGATATTAGGAAAAAAATTTTCACCGAAAGGGTTGTCAAGCACTGGAACAGGTTTCCAAGAGAAGTGGTGGAGTCAGTATCCCTAGAGGTATTTAAAAGTTGTGGATGTGGTGTTTAAGGACATGGTTTAGTGGCATTGCTAGGTTAATGGTTTGACTCATGATCTTAAAGGTCTTTTCTATTAGAAAACAACTAACTGTCTCAGATTTAAGGTGAAGGGCAGCTCTGAGGTTGTGTTTAGGTCTGATGTGGCTCCTGGAGCTTGTGTGCCAGCTGTCATGCCTGGTGTGGCAGGCAGAGTGGTTCAGCCACCCTTCTGCCCCTGCTCAGGAGGCTGCAGCTCCTGGTTCGTTGGGAAGCTGACCGCCTTACAGCATGCACTGTCCTCTTGCAGAAACACATGCTTGGAAACAAACCTGCTCTTCATCAGAAAGGAAAAAAAAAAAAAAGCATCTGTACAGATCGACGATTCTCTGCCTGTACCGCGGGAGTCTCTGTTGTCAAGTCCTGCCCACGCTTGCTGTGCCTTGCAGCCGTGGGGAGCAGAATCATTTCTTAAGGTAGGGGTGGGAAACTTGGAAAGCTTAGTTGGCTTTCTCTGTCGCGCTTGTATGTGCCTTGCTCTCGGCACAGTGTTGGCTCCTACGGCTCTGCCTGTGCAATCCCTGGGCATGCTGCAAACAGATGAGGAAAGGCATTTCTGCGTAAGAGCTGCAGCCTCACTGACCCTGTGTAATTGATGTTCAGCCACCTGGTCTGAGTCTCACGGCACCCCGAACACATGTGTGGAGACCCCAGGGAGCAGCTCTGGGAGGAGAGCGGAGCTGCTTGTCAGGGCTGCCTAAGTGTCCCGGGCTGAGCTGCGGCGAAGGGAGTGGGCAGAAAGGAATGCTGCTCCCGCGCAGGGCTGGGAATAGCCGCTGGGGCCACGGAGCATGGGAAGCCTGCATATCTCCGCAAGCCGGCAGCCAGAGAAACAGTCTGCTGGAAACGGCCCAAACGTCTCTGTATGACACTTGGAAAATCTTAAGTGACGCTGGCTGTAAGAAGGAAGTGAACAGGGAAATTTAAGTATTTCCCTCATGGTGTGGAGCTGAAGCTGGGTTTTCCCCAGGTGCTTTGCAGGTGTGTGGTGAGAGTAGGTGTAAAGGAGAGATATAAAGTTGCCCAAGTCTTCTGTCCTCTGTAGGTGCCCACGAGGTAGCCGGCACATCTGTTATCTCTTAACTCGCTAAAGCCCACAGGCTGCTTCCTCTCTGGCTGTGTCCCTTATAGTAAACCATAAAGACCCAGGTGAATTCTCTGCCTTTGTGGTCAATTGGCACAATCTGTCCATGTCCATAACAGTAATTAGCCTTGGTAATTAGCCTCCTTAGTTTCCAAAACAGGATGGTGCCTTAGAGACTGCCCATGGTCCTTAAACTATTACTGACTCCTGCACTGTGCTCAAAAATGCCTTTGCTGTAGAAAAGCAAGCGAAAGCTTCATAGCCCAAGCAACAGGCATGCATGGGATGTTTCTGGACAGCAAAATGATACAGATGATCAAGCTGTGGGGCAAAGGGCTATTTAAAACATTAATGTAGACATGGAGCATATGTCCCTTGGACTGTGACATTAACTGGCTGGAAATCAGGGCCCATGGTAGTTTCTTATACACATCAGTGTATCGGGCAGTTTCACCAGAGTACGGATGAAATAGGCGATCTGAGCTGTTTTACTGTGAGATGAAGAAGATGTCAGCATTCTGAATACTTGTGGCTTGCTTTGCAATGGTATTTCTATGTCACCCACTCAAATAGGAAATTTATACCAAGCAAAACGAAAACCCTTCGTGATAGTTTGGTTTAAGCTTTCTGTGATGTTCCATGACATTATCGTGTCCTACGCATTAATATCTACATCATGCAAGTAAAGGACAAAAATAAGATTGTGGATAGATGTAAATGACAACAGAACACAAATAAAGTTGCAAAAGCAGATGCATTAGAAAACCATTCACTAATCTTCTTTATCGTACCTACATGTTAGGAAAAATAGTCCTTTCTAAGGAAAGGACAGTGACTAGAGTATCTAGCGCTTGGCCACATGCTTGTTTTCTGGTGGCTTTTGCTGTGCTCCCCAGCTGCACTTTGATCTGTTCTTGGAGAGTACAAACACAGCAGTGCATATCCTTCAGCTGCCTCCCTCTCTAGAGAGATCTACATGGAGTGGTCAGAGGAGTGGAATGGCAAAAATGTGCTCTTTTGCCTTCTGATTTTAGAATAAAGTCAAGGATGGGTGAGTTGGTAGAAGGTATGGGGGATCAGTTGTCCTCATCTGCTGTGAACTGGGGTTTATCAGTTGTCAGTCACGCAGTGTCAGCTTCCAGTCCAGATCTCTTTCTTACTTTTCTATTCCAGTCCTTTCTTATGGCAACACTTTTGATTCATTTGGCAGTTCACAGCCTTTCTGCCTTATCTGTGAAGCTATTAATATTGCTTAAAAAAAATAAAAGGAAAAAAGTTTACTATAAGATAGTCTGTTTAGCTTTTGCCTCAGTCACAGGGAGTAGGGGGAGGACTTCTTGGGACTCCATCCTTCAGTGATCGAGGGACTAAGGGGATCAGTACTCATTTTTCATGAGTAAATAGACTTAATTAGACTCAGAGGGTATGAAATATGATACTATTTCCACACATCAAACCATCTACTACTGAATCACTTCCAAGGGATTATTATCCAAATAAATTTATAAGGCTGATGGGCTGGGGAGCAATGTGAAAAAAGTAGACTTCTCTTTTAATATTGATGTCTTTTTATGAATGTATGCCATCAAATTAAGATCCAAACATCTTGCACCATCCGTCCCATGCATGCTCTGACCAATACTGATCTGATTATTTTTGTGTAAGAGGTTAAACAGTAAACTCTCTTTGTTGTTGCTCTTCTATAATAATTGTGTTTATGCCTTTGAGGGGATAAGAAATTAGCCATTCTTGATAAGGTATGTTCTATAACATGCTGGAGAACTTCAATAAAATGTTACCTCTGCTTTCACAACTCTAATCTCTTGCTTGAGGTTTGTATTGTCCCTTAGGGACACGGTACTACCTAGGGTCACCATTGAGTAGATGGGTGATTAGTAAGGTAGCTTGAGGCTGGCTCATAAATCACTTTGACTATCAGGATTGTAGTCTTGAATTTGTCCAAGTAGGGAATCCCTGTGAGCCCTACAGCAACATGCTTGCATGATCCTGCACAGCTTAATAGGTATGCAGGGCTTCGTGCTTTGAACCAACTAGCCTGTTGTTTTTTCCCCCCAAGGACAAGCATACAGCAGTTACAATGACCAAACAGGCAGTTAGAAACATCGTACTGGCAAGCTGGGTGCTCTTTGTGTATAGAATCAAGTTTCTGGGAGGTGGACTCCTGGCGTGTCAGCTGCTTCATTGGACTTGAACATCTCTCCTGTGAAGAGAGACTGAGAAGAGAGACTGCGGCTGTTTAGCCTTGAAAGGAGACGGCTGAGGGGGGGATCTTATTAACGTACATAAATATCTGAGGGGTGGGTGTCAAGGGGAAGGAAACAATCTCTTCTCAGTGGTGCCCAGTAATAGAACAAGGAATAATGGGTTTAAATTAGAACATAGGAAGTTCCACCTCAACATGAGGAGAAACTTCTTTACTGTGAGGGTGACAGAGCACTGGCACAGGCTGCCCAGAGAGGTTGTGGAGTCTCCTTCTCTGGAGACTTTCAAAACCCACCTGGATGTGTTCCTGTGTGGCTGCCCTAGGGGATCCTGCTCTGGCAGTGGGGGTGGACTAGATGATCTCTAAAGGTCCCTTCCAACCCCTGACATTCTATGGTTCCATGATTCTATGTGTACCATCTCACGTTAGGGGTGATGTAATTTTTACTAATTCTTCAAGGTATTTAATTTTGATTTAATGCGATTGCCATGTTACTCATGTATCATCCACTGTGTTCCATAAAGCCAGAACATGTAAACAAGCAAAAAGGAATTGAAGTACAGCCATCGTTCATGATGAACAAGAGGTAGACAGATCTGTCTCAGCCACGTACTCTTAGCCTTGAGGCTAGCAATCTTTCATTAGGCTTTTAAAAAAAATGTGTTCCATTAAGAGAATCACGCATACCTTCATAAAATAGCATAATTAATTTGGGGAGATTAAAGTTCGTCCTTCTCAGGAGACAAAGGGATATTAAAATGCAGCTGACAAGTAGTTTCACTAATTACCCTGCAGACATAGTCTGTAGAGAGATTACAGTGCTGCATGCAAACAATGGACAACCCCGTTGCAATCCATTCTTCTATGCAGAAATGTCAATTCCCTAAACCCATTTATGTACATACAAAAGAAACAGTATTTTTTATTTAAAGGGAGACAGGGACTGTCCTAAGACTATTCAGCTCTTATCTCAAGATCCCCCACTGTTCACAGCTTTTCCGTAAACATAAATTTACTCTTTCTCTTTGAGGGAAGTCCTGTTTCTCAGTAGATGAGAAGCCAAGCCTGGGACCCTTCTGTTGTCTTTTTGTGGTCTGATTGCCCTGAAGTTGTTTCAGCTGCAGAAAACTTGTTGTTCAGTCTCAGAATTTCTGCTGTATTTTCCTACTTCTGAGTTTGCCTACTGGCAAAAGGGAGTATCATTTTCCTGCAAAAGGACATGGGAATAGTGAATTAAAAGTGCAAGGTTATTGCTTGTTTTTTTCTTTTTTTGGATGAAAGACTAACTCAATTTTGCTATAGCTTGAAAAAAATTCTTTTTTTCTGGCTTTTCAGAACCAAGTGTAATTTTAGATAGTCTGGTTAGTTCCTTGACACTTTGAAATGAGCAGTGTACACAAAGACTGTGCTCCAGAGCACAAGCAGGAAAGACTTCTGACCTTTTGATCTGATGATCTGTTCCCAAAATCACTGCATGTCCAAAAGCAGCAAGACAAATACCAGAAAACTTGGAGACTTGAGGAAAGGGGCAGCTCCAGCAGAAGCGGAGAGCAGCTCCCTGAGGGGTCCAGCTGCAAGGACAGAGCTCACAGCCGAGCCTGTTGGAGACCTGGAAATGCTGGCCACTGTAGACCCTCACAGCTCTCCTCCTTCAAACATGGGTGTCAAACTGTCCGTCAGCGTCCGCAGCAGCAGAGCCACATGAACTGCCTGGAGAAGAGGACACTCAGGGAGGACTTGATCACTCTCTACAACTGCCTGAAGGGAGGGTGTAGTCAGGTGGGGGTCAGGCTCTTCTCCCAGGCGGCTAGTGACAGGACGAGAGGGCATGGCCTGAAGCTGCATCAGGGCAGGTTTAGGTTGGATCTCAGGAAGCCCTTCCTCATGGAGAGGGTGCTCAGGCACTGGGATGCACTGCCCAGGGAAGTGGTGGAGTCACCATCCCTGGAGGTGTTTAAGGAATGACTGGATGTGGCACTTAGTGCCCTGGTTTGGCCCATGTGATGGTGTTGGGTCACAGGCTGGACTTGATCTCAGAGGTCTTTTCCAGCCTCAACAATTCTGTGATTCTGTGTAAAATATCACCCTAACACGAGAGCCATAGTTGACTAACCAGGGAGAGCGAGCAAGTCAGGACTGGCTGCCTGTCCATCCCCATGGTGTTGATCTCCCTTCAGCCATGGTGCACATGAGCCATACTCATGTCTACGTGATGCAGAAGGTGCGTATTGCCTGACCAAGCGTCTTGGGGAGAAGGAGCTCATTCTCCCTGTTTGCTTATGAGCAGCCTGTTAACCATTTTCTTCTTCTTAGCATTCAGTGAATGCATCCATACCGCAGTTGTGTGACATTATCTGCATCACCTCTCAACTTTGAAAACAACAGGGAAGGAAATGTCATGTCCTTCCACACTCAGTAGCATGCTATTGCCTTCTGATTTCCATCCCTACAGGTTACCGAGCTGACTTTCCTGCCAAGATAAAAGTTACTTTCACTAAGTCCCATGTTTCTGCAGCTGGAACTTTCCTAATGAATTCGTCTAGCCGATTTTTACAAGTGTGGTACAACCCACTCTATTCAGCCCAGATGCAGTACCCAAGGTGGGTCATTTGAAACTTACTTTTTTAATCTCTGGGCTGTATTGCTACGTGCTGCATTAGACATGCCCCAGAAGGTCACATGTTGGCAAAGAGTATATTCAGCGTGCTTTGTAAAGGCTTAGCAGTGTGAGATCTTGGTATATTATCGCGTGGATTGTGTCTAATTATTAAGGACATGTGACCAATTGCTTTGAGTCTAAATAACTAAGGCTGAAGAGCACAATACTTTCCTGGCTTAACTGTTTTGTAATGATTAACTGCAGTGTTATGAGTGCTATTTCGTGCCACCAGCTTTTAAGCAGAACAGCATGTTGTCTTCAACAGAAAATTCTAAATTAAGTTGGTACTATCAAATGGTCTAATGTTTGCAGTCAGTTTTTAAAGTGAGATTGCAGCATAATTGTAGAAGCCCCATTTAAATCAGTGAGTTTGAGCACACTTTGGATCAGACCGAAAGCATTTGACCTTTTCTGTTGGTTGCTGGGAGGTGCAACAGAATACAATAGGATTGACTGAATTTAATGTTCAGGGTAACAATTAATAGAAATGCTCCCTGTGTGTGCTGACAGTGGGGTTTCATGTTAATCGTTACTGAAGTTCTGCTTTCCAAGCCTCCCTCAGGTAATAATAAGTGACTTAACATTACCTACATCTTTTGGCTTTCCCGGTTTTGTATGTCAGATCTCTCTATCTGAGCTGAGAAATGTTTACTCTAAGCAGGCTCAATTTTTAATTTCTAGAAACCAGAAGTTCAGAGTAGGGTTCTGGAATAGTGAGTCAGAATATGTCGCCAAACTGGTCACCTAGATGTGTTATCAACCGGTGAAGTTATGTCTGGGGTTTGACTTAAATAATGAGCATGCAAGCAGACAGCCAGGAATTTTATTCATTTCAGTCCTGTGACACTTCACCACAATACACTTTCTTACGTAAGACCTGCAGCACTAAACTGTTAGGTCTTTTCTCTCATCTGCAGCCCTTGCCTATTATTAGTAGAAAGTACAGGCTCAGTTTGATAGGGTACATTTGATTCCTGTGGCAAAGACAAACATGGAAGGTATAAACCAAGACTAATATTTAGAATGTAAGCTGTGAGAATTCCTGAATTTAATTGATGTTTGAATTACAGTGCCAGTTTTACAGAAGCATCTGTAGTTTTTCTGATGTCTGAGAGACTATCACAGCCCTTGCTAAGTTGTTCCAGTAGTGGATTGCTCTTACAGTAAACAAACACAGATGTTAAATCACATCGATCTAGCTTTAATATCTATCTCTGAGTTTTGTTTTACCTTTAAAAGGTACATGAAAGAGCTCAGCATTACTGGTTTCGCCAGGTAGACACTTTGTGTGTGTGGCTTGTACCATTTAACGTTTTTCGAAGTGTTACAAGACTGGCCGTGAAGCTGTGAGAATGGCACGTCTGTGATGTCTGCCACCATTGCTGGTGATAGTGGTATGTGGTGAAACAATTGTTTTAAACCCCTATTCTCACTTTCTTCTTCTGAAGGTACATAGATTAGCCTCCTGCAGTTTGTCACTAAAGAAGCCTTTTTTTCAAGTCTCTGACTGTTCCCTATGGCTTTTCTCCGAGTCTTCTTCCATTCGTACTTGAAATGGTCAGTCACAACTGGACCAGGCATTTCATTAGTCTTAACTAAGAAAACTGCATAACCTCCTTATTTCTCTTCAGTACTTCTCAATTTATCCAGCCAAATGTTGTATTATCTCTTTTGCTTAAGTGTGATGCTAGGACTTCATGCTGAACTCACAGATTATCAAGACCCTGTTATACCTTTTATCAGAGAAACAAATACCCCCAAAAGAGTCCCTTTTACTTACTCTGTGTTACCCAAGTTAGTTTGTTTATGGATAAAAATTTACTATAGAAGGTGCTAAAATGTGTTTTCCTTGCTCCCATTTTAGCATTTAATCTAGATTCTACTTTATTTTATAGTTGTCTCATCTTTATGACATCCATTAACTTTGTCAGTGAAAATGCTGTCTATTCTTCCCTGTAATTTCTGCAATTGCTAAATAGCACTGGTCAAAGAATCAATCATTGTGGGGTGTCACCAAAACCCTACCTCTCTTTAACTGAAATTTTATCTGACACTTAGCAAAATATCTATTTTAAACCCATTTAAGATATATTGTGTTGATGTTGTTTGATGCTTATTTCCTACGTGATTCATTATCAGAATGTCACACAGCATCAAGTCAGAGAGCAGTAAGTGAAATTATCTTTGTTACTCCATGAGAATAGTTTTCAAGAAGAGATGTTTCTCATGGTTCTTGGGTATTTTTAATTGTATAAAACTGTAAATGAAGATAAGAAATCTACAAAGTACTACAAATCAGAAAAATAACCTTCCTTTCTTACATACCTTCCATAAAACCAATGGATCAGGTTATCCTGTCACTGATGTTGTGTATTTCCCCTAGTGACAGTTTTCAGATTTTGCGTCTGTAACTGAAAGGCAAATGTGGCCCTGTATGTATGTTGGTATGCAAAGAGTATCAGAAGCATTCATGCCTTCAGGATACTTACAAAATTGCTTCCTTTTTGTCATCCACCCATGATGCCATCTAATTTTATGTTCCTTGGCTCCTAGCTGTTAGCCTCATTAACCTTACTTGATAGAGCGTTCCAACATTTATGATTCTCATGTGAAAAATGCTTCCTGATGGCTGGAATTTGTTTTTCTTTAATTTCTACCTTTGCCCTTTTGTCCTATTGTGTATACTAGGCTGAAAATAGTAACTTGAGATTGGTGTGCCTACTCCTTATAGTGTAATGAATTCCAGTTAATTCTCTTGTCTTCTTTCTCTTAAGATAGTTGTGGTGATTTAATATGATTTAACCAACAGTCCTACTTATTTTCACTTAGGTCCCTTGTGGTTTTGCATTTAATTATAAATTCTTCCGTGGAAGGAAATGAGGAAATTCTGATATGTATCATTCATCAGTTTCCCTATTTCCACAAATGTAACATTACCCTGATGTTAACTTCATTGACTAATTTGGTGTGTTGAGTGGGGCCAAGACCTTGTTACTGTGGGCAGTTGTTTAACTTAGCATTTATAAGGTTAAAATTTCATTAGTCAACGCAATTTTACTCTACGTGGTGGCAAAACCCTAAACCTTAAATCCAAATCCAGTTCAGCTAGCCATGATGATCATTGTCAGATTTGCAGTGGTGGCAAGTATGAATTTAAACCCCATTCACAAATAATAGGGGTTTTTTTCCCCTTTGGGAGGTCATACAGAAGTTCCTGTATACATACATTCTACACCGATGGCAGCAGATATTTCCATCCTGCACAGGTCAGCACTAGAAGTACCACCACAAAGGTGGGCAATAGCTCCACAGGAACAGAGGCAGGTATTTCTTTTCAGTTTTGTTACATTTTCTCTATAGTTTTCAGATTATAAAAAGATTGTGTATCGATCTGTTAAGAGCTACTAGTACAAATTAAAGATTGGTCCATGATGCAGCATTTTTTCTTTATATGGATGCAGATTATCTTGAAATTTTGGTCGCTTTTCAGACAGACTACATTTTACTCTGGGAAATCTGCGATATTTTCTTAAGACTAATCAGAAAAGTTACAGTGCTATTTCAATGAACTTCTTTAAGATTATGTTAAGTTCTTTAAGTTAAGCTGGTCTAGAGCTTGGTAGGTTTTTCTTTCTATTGTTTACTTTGTTATTTCCTAATACTAGCTTCACAGGGCGAAGAGAGAAACTCAAACTGTGATACTTGATACCTGGGAAAAGAGGTCATCTCATTGAAGAAGAGAATTGTTTACAATTGTTTACAAACAATTTCCTCCAGTTAGACTTTTTAATTAAGTTTATAAAGGATGACAATGGAAGTAGGAAGAGGATATTGTATGTTACTTAAGTGGAGTGTTTGTGATAAAATAATGTAAAGAAACAATCACAGTGTGTTTAGAAAGCGAAGCCATTCTTGAACTGAAAAGATGAAATTACTGTTACCATTTCCTGGCAAGTATTATGCTGTAAAGTCCATCTCTCTAAATACGATTGGTTAGTGGGCTTTTTCCTCTTTTGATTTTACAGTTTTCAAAATCAAGATTTTGTTTGGTGACCACTACCTTGTAAGAATATTATGCAACCAAGTATTTGCCTATTAGGAAATAGTTAATTTAACATATATCGGAACATACAGACCTTTGTCTGAACTCATGAGGAAGCACACAATAAAAGCAGTTTTGGCTTTACTGACTATTTAAAACCTATTCATAAGAATCATAGAATTGTTTAGGATGGAAAAGCCCATTAACTTAGCAATGCCAGGTCCACCAGTAAACCATGCCCGTAAGCACCACATCCACACATCTTTAAAATACCCTCAGAGATGAGGACTCCACCACTTCCCTGGGCAGCCTGTTCCCAATACTTAACAACCCTTTTGGTGAAGAAATTTTTCCTAATATCCAATCTAAACCTTCCCTGGCACAACTTGAGGCCAATTCCTCTTGTCCTGTTTCTCGTTACTTGGGAGAAGAGACTAATCCCCCCCTCTCTACAGCCTCCTTTCAGGTAGTTGTAGGGATCAATAAGGTCTCCCCTCAGCCTCCTTTTTTTCCAGGCTAAACAGCCCCAGTTCCCTCAGCTGCTTCTCAGAAGACTTGTTCTCCAGACCCTTCACCAACTCTGTTGCCCTTCTTTGGACATGTTCCAGCACCTCAATGTCTTTCTTGTGGTGAAGGGCCCAGAATTGAACACAGGATTTGAGGTGCGGCCTCACCAGTGCCACCAATCTATTCACTACTTCTGCTGGCCACATTATTTTTGTTAAAGTCTTGGGTGCCATTGGCCTTCTTGGCCACCTGGGTACACTGCTGGCTCATGTTCAGCCAGCTGTTGACCTTTGGCTGAGGTCTACTTTCTGTATGAGCAGATATTTTCTGAAATGTGATCTTGCTTGTGACAAAGTGAGTGGATTAATCAAACTGTAAATCTGCCCTACCTGTACATGCTTATATATGTCATTCATCCTACATGGAAGATGTTCCCTTCTGTGAATGTCTTTGATCATACTTTAATAACTCACAAAACTTAGTACCTTTCAAAGTGTCCTTTTAGGGAAAGTAATTTTATTTCAGCCTATTAAAGAATACTGTACAGATAGATAATTTCACATTTTTTTCTTTTGCAAAAATAACCGAAGGTTACAGATTTTCTGGAAAGAAGATTATGCTACCAAAAATAAGCATTTACTGAGTCAAGCATTCCAGTGCCAGGTTCTCCTGGGAGGTGTCCCAAGAAACAGAGAAATCTTCCCGCAAGTACTGTAAATTTAGTGGCTATGATATGATAATAGGATCTTCTGGAAGCTCTGTTATAGAAACTAATTTCACTCTAACAACAGTAAAACGAAGCTTCTCAAATAAATTGGAATGTTACCAGACACACTTTTCTAATCCTCGCATTTCTTTTCACGCTTCTGAATATATGCCACAGACATCCATCATTCCTTTTGTTTGCTGCTAAGCCAGGAGTTTCTCCACACCACCAGTAAAAGTGAACAAAAGATGCTCTGCAGCTGAAAATCTTCTTGCCTGCTCGCTTGATGTAAATTGTCTAACGCATGAACTGATTAGAACAAGGTTTTCCCTTTCATAATGGTCAAAGAACTGCCAAGAGTGAATGTTACGATGTGAGATGCTTCGGCGAAGTCATGATTTTAAAAGGCTTGGCTTCTCCTCACCCAGTGTTAGCCGTGGTGAGGCTCCGCAGTGGGTCTGGGCTGACTCCTGGGGAGGAGTCACTCCCTGGGGCACAGCTCAGCCTGTTGCGTGATGGATGTCTAGCGTGGCACAACAGCTGGCCCTGGTTGTCCTCTGGAGTTGTCAGTGTCTCTTCCCTGGTTGCACAGGCAGCAGAGTGACAAACAGGCCTTTGTGCAGCATCTCACCAGTGCACTCGATCTTCCAGGTATCCGTAGCCTCTTCTTGTTTAGAAAATGCTGCTGGCTTGTGCGTCTTAACATGGAGTCAGATTTCTGCCTCCAAGCACATTAAATCCCCAGGCACCTTTATCGCTGTGAGGGTTTCAGCTGTGATGAACCTGCAGGGCACAGTTCAGCTATCTCTCATTGCGACCACATGCCTGTAAGGAGCAACATCTTCCCCCTTCTCAAATGCATCTTTGGGGTGAGCTGCCCAGCCAGGGGAATCTGCTGCCAGCAGCCAGCCAGCATGGTCTGCTGTGGCTTCTCCTGGGGCAGCTTTTGGCTCAGCCCTCACCCCGATGCCAGGGGACAGGGAGCTGGGAGGTTCCCCAGAGGACGTGTGATGCCCCCGCTCCACGCTCTGCGGTGATATGAGGTCAAGTGGAGGAAGGAGTGTGCCTGCTCAAGTGAAGTGCGTCGTGCCACGTGTTTGTACCTGGCTCAACACCCCGGTCCGCAGCCAGCGGGGAAGCGAGGAATTGCCTCTGCACAGAGGGACACTTGGGAGGATAAGTACAGTGCAGTTCTTCTAATCATTTTTAAGGCTGAGTGCATCTCAACATGGTTTTTTTTGCTAAAGGAAGATCAGGAGACAGGAAGATGAAAGAAATCTAGTATTAAAAAAAAAACACACTGAGAAAATTATTTATTTAAAAAAAAGCAGCAACAGAAGGAATAATAGTGCTTTGTTTATTCTTTCCCTTTGAGCTTTGTGGACATAAAATAGATTTCCATTTCTTGGTCCTGCTTTCTTTTTCCTCCTCCCCTGCCCTCTATCTTGCTTAATTTTTTTCTGTGACCATTAGCACTGTGGGAACCTACCACCCACAGTGTCCATTCACGGCCTCTCCAGAGAGGCCCAAGAGTGCGCCCCCACACAGGCTAACCTGGCTCCAAGGGCAGCACAATGTTGTAGCCTGAAGCCAGTTACTATTTGTATAGCAACATGACATTGCAGGAAAAGAGTTCAGTCATGCTCAATTTTGCTTCTGGTATTGCAAAAGCAGCACATCAGTGGTGGAGTTACGCAGATTGGATAGAACTAATTATATTAAATTGTTCCATCTAAGTGTTGCATGTAGAAGAGCAAGCTTTTTTGACAAATTGATTCCTATGAAGCTTTATAGAACATTTATTTCACCTTCTTCTGTGAGAAAACTGCAAGAAGCAAATCTTTATAAAATTCCCTGAAGAATTTCCTCCCTGTTTCTTCCCTGGGGCATTTTCCTTCCTCAGCCTGGAAAAAGCAAGCTGCATGGGTAGCATGAAATGTGCAGTGAGCCCAATTCCTTCTTGCTTCCTGTCCCTCTGTGAGCCCTGTGACTGTCTCCAGGAGTTCAATTAAGAACTCCTCCTCTGTAGGTTTTTCCAGGTGTTTTATTTGCTAGCTACACAGCAAGTGCTCCTAAAGTCTGGTATTGAAGACTGGCGAGTAACTGATCAAGGCTTGTTATAATCTGAAGGTATGTGAGGCAATACTCATGCTTCCCTGAACTCAGTCCAGCTTGTTTTCCTTCATCTTAGGTTTTACCGAGACCACCAGAACACTCCTGCTCAGGGCAGGCAGTTATCTTTCTTCATCACTAACGACGACAACTGAGTTCCTAGTGTCACAACACTGTTATTTATTTTCCTTGCTGGGCCTTCATCATGCTTTTAACGAACTCTAGTTAAAAACATCTGCTAGACAAATTCCTCTGGAAAATTCCGTATACAGTAAGCATAGAGATAAGAGATAAGTTTAAAGCTACTTTGCATACTTCTGCTTAAGAAAAAGCAGCAGTACAGAAGTTAGTTTATGTAATTTTTTTTTGTGCGGTCAGAAGTTTCAGAGTAGCAGTCAAATGATATTTCCTTTTTTTTTTTTTAATATGTTCCTTGAGATTTTAGGTTTCCTAACACTGGTTTCTGCAAATCAACACATTTTCCCTCCAACCCAGTCTTGCCATTGCAAATACCTCATCATTATGGCAGTTATAAAGCATCAATATTCTAAATGATCTGCCGTACTTGTTGTGGCTTTCCCATACAGAGGTCTTGGGAGTAGCACTAATGAACATTTTCCCTGCATGGGCCAACACAAGTGAGGGGACTCCAGACCCCTCGTACCAAAGCTCAGCCTGCAAACAGGCTGGTTTGACCTCTGCTTCGTCACTTAGGTTGCATTAAGGAACCAGGGGTTTGTGACTGCTGTTTTTCTGTCCAAATGGACCTAACTTTCTTTTTTGTTTTCCTGATGCAGTCTCATGTGTGTTTCCCAGACTATTTGTTTTATGAAATAGCCATACAGGCACACTGTCTGAAGGTGGTACACATGTGCTGGCCAGAAATGATGGCTTCCAGTTTTGCCCACCTGAGTCCCCAGCTGCATGTAGGCAAAATCAGAAGCACCTATTTTAACTGCTGCCCCTAGCAAGGACATACTGCAAAGAAGCCCATAGGGTGTCTGCAGCTCCAGCCAAGGATGCTGAAGCTACGGTGTTATGGGAAGGAGGGCATATAACAGGAGGATGAAAGGAACGATTCCACAGATTTGAATTTGTGAATTCAAATTCATTTGTAGATTCAAAGAATAGATAGACTCACTTGTGAAGGCAAGAGTTGTTGCCATTATTCAAGCAAGTCTGGGAAACTCTGTATATAATATTACTTTCAGGCTAGAGTTCATTTTCAGTTCAGTAGCTCCTCTTTCTTTTTTTTTTTTTTTTTCACTTGGACGTAACTCAGCTCCCTGTTTCTTAACTACAGCTCTCTTTTCATCTACCTGCTGGTGGTTGGACATGTAGGAGGTCAGGAAGAATGGAGGGAATCTTTCTTTCCATTATATAATTAGAAAACTGGATCCCAGAAACCTTTCTGCAGCTTTGTTTTTCTAATTTTAGAATATTCTGCCCTTACAGAGAAGATATTTAGCTTTGCTATTTTTGAGAAATGGAACAAATGATGTCCCTGCGTACCCCTTGTGTCTGCTTACATTTATCAAGTAGAGAATGACAAATATGCTAACTCATTTTGTCATAACAAGATAAGTGGCAATGAGGCTGTTCTCTAGTTTAGGCAACCCACATTTATTTGATATTCAGACATGCTGGAAAGTTCATTTTGCTGCCGGCTGTTCACGAAGGATCAGTGACAGAGATAACAGAGGCTTGGGAGCTCTCAGCAGTATTTGCTCTTTAGCAAATGAGCAAGTAAGTGGAGAATGTTCTTGTTTTCTCCCTGGCTAGCCAGGAGCCTGCTCCACCCGCTGCTTATGGTACCTCCTGATTCTTCATGTGGTAGGTGTTGTCGTGTCCTAAAGAAAGGGAGCAGCTGAATGTCAGGAGAAAAAAAATGTCAGTGTAGAAGAGCTTTTCAGTGAAACAGGGCTGTATTCCCCCGTGAAAAGGCTAGAGCCTCTCTCTCAATGAGATCAGATAGCAAAGTGATACCAAAACTGACTTTCATGTTCCATTGATGCTCTCCTGCCTTTGACTAGTGATCTGATGCAGAACTGCTGTGCCACAGCAGCTCGTGTCTGCACACTCCATCTTTGGAGACCAGCCCTGCAGTGAGGGGATGCAAAGTACAAGTCCTGGGCTCTGGGGCTGAACCACACCACAAAACACATGCCTCAGGTACTATGTTATGGAAACAGAACTTCTTTAGGGTGGAACAAGGTGATTGACAGGCTAACACAGTTTCAGCAATTAGAAATAATTAATGCTTTTGGAGCAACTGTAGAAATACAGGCAAGGAAGATGCTTTTATTGAAGCTGGACTGTGATGTGCAGGCAGCAGGCATGGGGCGAGGTGCACTGGGATGGTGGGAGTCAGCAACAGTTTGTCTCTTCACCTCCCGTGGCATGTGAAGCACTCTTTGCCTAGTTTTTGAAAGCTGTCCAAGCAGCACCCTTACTTAGCTCTTGAGAAGTCCTGGAGTCAGAATGCAGATGGTATGAAAATCACTGCCAATGTCTTTCCTAGACAATAAATATTTTATTAGTGTGTTCTGCACTCAGAGGAACGGATAGTTCTGGTGTTAGAGGCCAAGGAAGTTTTATTATGGGAAAGGAGAAAATTTTGCATGTGTTCACAGCGAGTTCTCCAAAGAGAATAAATTCCTCTGGAATTTCAGTTTTCACTGGAGTTTCATTGCAAAAATGAAAATAGAAAAATGATTTTTTAGAAAGCAACATATCTGAATTAATATGGAGAACAGAATAGCATAATTCACGTGATCTCTTTCAAAACAAAAAACTCAGTCAATAACGTGTAATATCTAAGGATGTTCTTGAATATTATTATTATGAAGTTTAATATTTACAGGTAAGCTTATTATTACAAATTAATGGACAGTGTGCATTTCTCAGCTGCATCCTTTAGTCACATAGCTTAGTGTAAGGGTCTGTTTACACAATCTTTAGTGGGATCTGCAATGCAGCCATCTGTGAACTACATATATAAGTTGTGATGACAAAAGTTTCTGTCGTGGATAAAGCCCGAAAGGCAAAGCCTGTGGTGTTCCCGATGCGTATTTTTTGCATAGAGGTACTCCATTAGCAGCAGTGTAATTTGACAGTGTGACTGCAATAGCAGCCTTTCCTGGCTGAGCTATCCAAGTGATAAATTACACTTCAACACGCCTATGTATGTGTGAGATAGTAACGCCTCTAGATTTGATACCTCCTCACGTGCATCGTGCCTTTGAGGTCCGTATCTGCCCACATCGTTCAGGTGGACTGATGACTAACCTAACAGGGAATTCAGCACGAGAGAAAGCTCTCTGGCAAGAAGCAGTATAGGTTTGAATCAATTTTAGCTCTCCTTACCAAAAAAACCCCACAACAACCCCACCCAGCAGAGCCAAACAAACTGCACCAGTTTGCGGCTCCACCCAGAAATCTAAATTACGCTCTCTTATTGAGCAGTGCTTCCCTCCGCAGGAACAATGAATCAAATGAAAGGGCCTAAATAAATAAATCTTTACACTTCCCTGTTCTTTCTACCTCCCAGTTAATCATACGTCATGTTGGAAAATCTAAGTAATCCCCAGCAGGAGGCAAAATTGCCGTCGGAGAGTGCATTGGCGGTGTCAGATCAGCCTCCAGGACCCGGGGGTGACAACTGGGGTGACTTCCACTTTCCCTGTCATCCTCCCACCACACAGGAGCAGGGTGCCCAGGCCTCACAGGCGGTGAATGTCATGTAGCCAAATTTGCTCCCTCTGGCCCTAATCCCCAAACCTGAGCTCTGCTGCTGGTTTTGCCATCGGTCGCTGCTGATGTTGCTGCTGCTGCTGGAAGCTGTGGCTGCTGCGCTGGCAGCAGCTTCCCGACTTCTCCCTTCTCTGGTCTCTCCAGCTACTGTGCAGCCATCCCCACTGTGTTCCCGGTCCTTTACAGAAAGTGCAGTGGTGCAGGGATCCACACAGAGCCTCAGCCATGCAGAATGGGGCTTACTGAACTAAGTCTTCTTTCTTTCGTAAAGCGAAGAAAAAAGAAAGGAAGAAATAATCTGCTTGGAAGCCTTTTTCCCCTCACAGAGGCACATTTTTCCACTTCTCAGGACCAGAGCAGCTTCTTAGGACCAATGTTTACCCCAGGGAAGTTACCCAAGTTTTTGCAAATGTGACTGTGCATTTCTATATTTCTGTCATTTTCTACACTTTTTCACTTAGCTATTTTTAACACAAATGCCCAAAATTCTAGAAAATAAATATTTTATTAAGTCTGATAAACCTCAGTCCATTGTTCTCTTCCCTTGCTAGAGGATGCCAACAGATGATGTTCCTTCTCTAAGCTGTGGAGAAGACTCATCGTCCACAGGAGTTAGAATCACAAAATGATAGAATCATTTAGGTTGAAAAAGACCTTTGAGATCATCAAGTCCAACTATGAACCCAGCACTGCCAGGTCCAGCACAAAACCATGTCCCTAAGCATCACATCTACACATCTTTTAAATACCTCCAGGGAATTTAGCTTCTTCCAGCTACTTCTCTGAGCAACCTATTTCAGTTCTTAAGAACTTCTTTGGTAAAGAAATTATTCCTAACATCTAATCTAAACAACTGGCACAACTTGAGGCAATTTCCTCTTGTCCTTTTGCTTGTTACTTGGGAGAAGAGACTGAAAGTGTTCTTGGGAAAGAGCTGCTCTTCAGACCATCTGTGTTCACAGGAGAAACTGGCTGAGTTTGTCCAAGCTCCTGTTGCTGAATGAGGAGTTTTGAGTTCTGGAATGCCTGGTTAGCGCTTCCATGACGGGAGTTTCTTAAGTTACTGGTTTTTGTGTTCTCATGCCATGCTTTCAGCATTACTAAAGGTCCAGAGGTGGGGAATTGCCACCAAACAGATCAAGTTTCTAGCCTGAGAGGAAGTTCTGAAATAACTGCAGAAGGCCTGCTGGTACAGGATTTCTGGTACCATTTCACAGAGCATCAAATAGTCTAGATAAGCTTCAGATAAGTACTCTCTGTTTTGGGTGCTTATCTTTACCTCCTGATCTTTTGAAGTTTGCCCCTTATGTATTTCAAGTATGTGTCCTTTAAACAGAGGTTCTTCTAAGTGTGATAGTTAAAATTTCTGTGTCTTCTTAGAAAACCCATGTGCTCATTTATGATCCCCAGAGGGAAGGCTAAATTAACACTGTTGTCATTCATTGAAGTATTACCAAATTACGTTATTTATACGAGATTTAGCCATAAGTCCTATTTTCAGATGCAGTATGCCCTAGAATAGTGCAAAAAGGTTGTTTTTCTTTCCTTTCTATCTTTGAGGCATGGACAGCCTTGTCTTTAGGATCCTGGAGGACAGTGACTATTGACAAGACGTTTGCAGGCTGAAATAACGTAAAGGTATTATTTAAATGTCTTTTTCAAAAGTGTAGAGAGCAGATAGCAGATCAAAGATCTTAGTTTCATCAAAAAGTTTTAATTTTCTAGCAGTGGAGGTTTCCTAGCTCATTGCCTACAGCTTTCTTGTCCCCACCACAACCAGCCACCTCAGCCTTCTTCTTGTAGGCAGACAGCAGTTGCCTCCAGTGCTCTGAAACACAGAGGTCTCTCTGTCTTTTCTCTGATTTCCTTCCTTAAAACTCTCCCTTCACATCTTAGTGATGTAAAACAACCGAGATAAGAAATAGTTGTCTCTTCCCAGGAGGAGACACAGGACGGATGTGCAATTCAGAAGAACAATTCCATTTTTCCTACTGCTTTCCTGGGGTGAGAGGTGGTGGGGGTGGGAGGGAAGTGAGAAGTAAGTTAACCTTCCTTTTGCCATCTGTGTCAGCTGCTCCTAGCAAAATAGACACAGCAAACTGTGTGAGCTGGAAAGAAGAGAATTGTTAAAAAAAAGATAAGCTAGGAAACAGGGGTGGCTAGTAACTTGTATTTTTGGTCAAAATACAAAACTCAACAATTGTTTGCGTAATGCATCCTATTGCTCTTTTAGCATCTGGCATAAACTGGTGTCTTCAGTCATATAAGTCATGTTTCATCTAGGTCCTCTGTTGCTAGAAAAAGATGACAGGAGAGAATTAGACTATTAGCACCATGGAGTAATAGTCACATTTGTTGTGGTTTTGTACGAAGACTGACATACTGGGGTTTGGGTCTATAGGAGTTAAATAAGTCAATTTGTGTGGAAGAAGAGGCTTTCTGCTATGGTGAGATTTCAAGAGCAGCTTTTCACATGATTTTTATATTGTTGCTGTGGCTTAATGAGGAAAACATAAGAACTAATGTTTTCTTCATTACCTAAGGATAATAAAAAACAGAAGCACAAAAGACTGTCTCGTTTGTCATGGGATCCTAGCTCACACAGTAGCAGGAATTCACAGCCAAGAGTATCTCACTTTATGATGGGGATGAAGTTCTGCAGTATGCAACAAGAGGCTCAGTTTCCATGATGAAGGGATACGCTTGGATTTGGTGGGACAACTGAGTTCAGATCTACTGGCTACTTGCACCAGGTGCTGTTTTTTGGGGATGAGTAAGAAGAAGCAGGGCATTGGAAGGTCATAAGAATTTAGGGGAAATGTATTAACTACGGTAATAATTACTAAATATTAACATAATTAATTATTAGTTATGTTAATTAATGTTAGCTTGGCTGTAATTTATCTTAAGGAGTTCTCCAGATTTTGACCTATGTGTTGTACAGGGAGAAGAAGGTAATGAGCAGCAGTCAAAAAAGTTTGTGTAAACTGAAGTATTATGTCTGTGTTATATCAGAAATAAGAACTGCAGAATAAATATTCTGAAGGGACTGTGTGGACAGCTGGCGCTATGAAAATGAGGAGCTGTAGAGATATGGTCCAACTGTGCTAAAGGATTGTACTTCAGCAGCAAAACTGAAAATGAAACAAAAGTAGGGTCTGATCTGGGATCTCCTGCTACTGAGAAGCAGTTGACTGAGTGGAACCCACTTCGTCAGAAGAAACAGAAAAGTAAGGAGAAGGAGCCAGAAGAAAAACTATTATACTTCACAGATGGAGAATTAATTACACTTGAGTTTTAGTAAGTACACACTAAGGAAATAAAGAGGATGAGGTTTGGAGCAAATGCCTCCAAGACTTGTTTTAGCATCTTTCCAATTCAGTTACAGACCTTCCAAGATCTGACGACTAGCGAAACCCTCTTCTTACCTTTCAGGATACAAAAGGAAAGAGATTACGAACTGAACAATACAAGCAGATTGGGAAGTTTCTGAGGACCATTACTCATCTCATTAGATGGAGAAATGAGGTTCTAGTTACGGAGCTTGCGCTGTCAGTTTTCAGCCCCTCAAATGCGTGCTTAGTGAGATCCATCTGTGAACAACAGTTGTTGGTGACAAGGTGTGATGGGACTCAAACTCAGAACTTCATTACTGATCCAGTGGGTGTCAGTACTGTTTGTTACCTTTTCATGAAAAAGACTTGCCTCTCAAAAGTCAACTGGAATAATTTACTAGAGGCTGGATAAAAGAACACAGATTAAAAGATCTCGTAAAGAGACAGCAATTAAGCTATTTTACCATGTCTTCAGTAGTTCAAGCAGTGAGACTTTTTTATAAAAGTAAATGGTGAAAGAGGATTCAGCTAGGAGGGGAAACATAGTGGAGTTCTTCCAGAAACTTACTACATTTCAGATCTGCCCTGCTGTCATGGTTCAAGCCGACTGGCTGCTCCAGGAGACAAAAAGCCACATGTTCTCCAGCTGATTCCTCCCCACACTCTGATCTCCATAGGGCTGTGGAGAAAGAAAATTCAGCTAAAGAGGCTCCAGGTTTGAGATTAAGGATAGGGAGGCTAACAATCTACCATTTAAGATGACGGGTAAAGAACCAGAGAAACTTGAGAATAAAAAAACATAGATTTATTACACCACCACCATTTACGCAGTAGGATAGTGAGAGGAACACATCAATAAATATGACCCAATATATGACACTTCGCCCCCCCACACCTCTCCCATCTTCCTGGCTACCTCCTCCCCCCCATCAGTGCAAAGAGGGGCAGGGGGTGGGAGAGGCAGTCCGTCTGGCCATTACTCATTGCCCATGGCAGCTCCTCCTTGAGAAAGAGGGCTCCTTGCAGTCTCTCCTTCAGGCTACGTGGTGTCCATCTCACAGGAGGCAATCCTCTTCCTCCTCCTGAGTCCATCCGGGCCACCACATCCTGGACACCCTCACTGCCGTCAGTTCTCCCAGCTGAGAGGCCATCATCTTCCTGCCATCTCAGCCACAATAGAGCTCCAGGGAAAGGTCTTGCTTTGGCAGCCTTCTCCTTCTCCTTCTCCTTCTTTCTCCTTCTCCTTCTCCTTCTCCTTCTTTCTCCTTCTCCTTCTCCTTCTCCTTCTCCTTCTCCTTCTCCTTCTCCTTCTCCTTCTCCTTCTCCTTCTCCTTCTCCTTCTCCTTCTCCTTCTCCTTCTCCTTCTCCTTCTCCTCTGGGATTCTTCTCCTCCTCTTTCTTCTCAGGATGATATTCTTTTGCTCTCTTTTCACTTCTCCCTCCTCCAATAGAAAAACTCCACAATGTTAAGGACAGGACAGCTCAAAACAAGACGAAACCAAAAGAGAGACAGAGAAACTGGGGTCGCCTGTTAAATACCTTGATAGCAGAGGCACTGACTGGCCTGGCCCTGGCCCGAGGCAGGTCCAGCTCCCATCTGGGGGTGAAGGAGGCTCTCAAAGCTTCACACATAGCTCTCCCCCCTCTTCAAAAAAACCCGCTATACTTAAACCCATGACACCTGTTCACAAAATATGGTATAGATACTGACTTTTCCATGATGAGGGAAAAGAAAGATAAGACAAATATATGGATTTTCTGTTACCTTCTGATACCTGAAAATGCACCTGTGGCTCTGTGAGAAAGAGCAAAGGGCCCCTGGAGAACAGTCTTGAGAGTGGTTGAGCCATACCTATGGTAACAGTTCCTCGGTTTGCATATGGAGAGCTGTTTTTTTCTGCCTTTGGAGTTTAGTGGAGTCTTGCATCTTATATCAGGTAAAAGCTGCTCTTTTTTTATGTTTCAGAGCTTAGGGAGGCCTGACCACTGCCCTAATAAGGTGGTATCTGCCCAAGATATTGACAGTCTAACTACTGGTCTCTAATCTGAGTTTACTTTTCTCTAATCTCTTCCAAGCAGAGGCATGAAGTACAATCTGTGAGAAGCAAGCAAAGATATAGAGCTTGTTTTGGGATTTTTTTTAAGCAATATTGTGACCCTTTAACATGAACATTGCAGTCCCAGATTATTTCCACGCCACTGCTGGTAATGTATTTCTAAGATCCATACTTGAGCTCTGGGCATCCTATCTCAAAATCAACATTTTGAGCTGACATCACCTACGGAATTCTACAGAAAGCTGCTTATGGCAAAGCTAAACACATACATCCAGTCTGCTGGTTGCCTCTACTGGATTTCTAATTCTGAGTTATTCTTCCTGAATTAGGTGGAGTGTACAGATTATACAGGAAACGTTTTTGGAATAAAAGCATCAGGTACCAGTTGCTAAGACCTTTGAGCCTGATGAGCGCTGTGGGGTCTGTACGACCTCTTCTAAGAGTCAAGCCCACCTCACTTCTGCTATAGTGAGCTATAAGTGTATCCTCACTTTATTCTTGTCTGTTTTCTACCCCTTACTGCCAAGGCATGAACATTTCTGTATTTTTAAAGATCTATTTGCAAGAAGGCAAGCATATAATGAAAAAGGATGCGAAAGAGAAGCTAAATCACATCACTTAAGTCAGTTTAAAGAAGCTTGATGTTTGGTTGTTTAAATCTCGGTATGTTAGTTGTTTGTATTGTGATAAGAGCATTTTTGGTGTGGAGACTGAGCCACAAGACTTATTGCAGCAGTGCAGACAGTGTTTGTCTGTTGGTTAGGGAAATGGACTGGAAGGCAGAAAGGTCTTGGGTCCTGAACCAGTGACTCATCACGCAACTCTGGGAAAGTGCATTTAACTCAGTTCTGCAACATTGCAGAAATCAGCCCGGCTGTCCAACTGAACCAAAGCAGGTTGTAAGTCACAAGCAAGTGGTGCATATGGGAGAGATGAGCCCTTTTTTTTTTATATTCCAGGTAAATGTAAATTCTACATCATCTTCTCCTGAGCCAACATTTCACAGTGTGTCTGTGGTAATGTTCAGCTGGATATTTTGAAGGAAATTTAACCCTCCTCCATGAAAAAACCCCTTCCCACCCCTCCTGTGAAAGATATGTAGAAGCAAGTATAGAGGATGAAAAATATCTAAAGAAAAAAATGGCTGTCATTTACTTTTTAGTATCCAGGAGAACTTAACTGAGCCATTCCAAGTTTCTGATGTTGACATCTACAGATATAAATACACAAAATAAGCATTATATTCAGCTATAGATTTTGCCTCCTGAGTAGGTAAGTGACTAAAACTGCTTTTGGGTAGGAGTGGAAATTGAAATAGATCATGTAAGTTTTCTGAGGAGGAATTATAATGCTTCTTTTGTTTGATTTTTTCAAGTGTTTTTTATGCATATTGGGACATCTTATTTGCAAAATTCTTCTTTAAAAAGGAGCTTTTGCTCCTTTCTTTCCTCTTATGAGAAAATTTATTGACATTTTGCTAATCAAAACTATGTTGCCTCTGCTGGATTTCTAATTCTGAGTTATTCTTCCTGAATTAGGTGGAGTGTACAGATTATACAGGAAACGTTTTTGGAATAAAAGCATGAGTTACCAGCTGCTAAGACCTTTGAGCTTGATGAGCGCTGTGGGGTCTGTGGATAAAGAAGGAGATTTTCACTGATATTTGACTGTCAATTGTTATATCCACAAAGAAGCGATCAACTTTTTTTCTGAACACTTTCTTCTGTATTTTAGATTACCTGCCTTACCACATTGCAAATAACGAAACTTTCATAGATGTTTGCATATAGTAATGATATGTCAGATCCTCTAATATACCTTCTTTATCTGGTATAAGCCCTGTTTTACCCAAGGCTTTTACCAGTGGCAACACTGATCAGCTCAGAGCAGAGAGGAGGAGGCTCAGGGAGGACGCTAAGTTTTGAAATCTAAGATTGAAAGTGAAATGGGTCAATAAGAAAGCTAATTCTCATGAACTTTTTCTTGACTGAAATAGAAAGGAAATGGTGGATGTTGCATCTGACCCAGCAGTCAGCAGTAAAATACTTCTATCATCAAATATAGTTCTTTGTCCAGTTTGCAAATCTCTCATCCATTCTTCTTACTTTTAAGGAAATACTAGTCCAGCCACAAGAAGCAGTTCTGAAAAACTGTACAGCAAATTTCCAGATTTAATAGTTCCTGTGCAGTCATTTGTCTAACAGCCAGTTCTGAAAACTGAGCCAGGGCTAGAAGTGTTATATTGGGCAAGACTTACCCATCAGCATGTAGGACAGAAGCAGTGTTGGTCAGTCTGTGCCATCACCAGTAAACCTGTGCACATCCATTCCTTTCAAATCGTGCTCTCAGCAATAGCTCCATACTTCCAGTTCTTGGTATGTATTTCTAATGGCAATTTAGTAAATAACTGTGCAGGAAGAACTTAACCTCAACTATCTGTCTTCCTCTGCTATATTTGATTCTGCAGGCACGACAGAATTTTAAAAAGGACGTTAAAAACAGTCACTAATCTCGCCCCTCCCAAGGGAAAAGAAAAACCCTCCAAGGATGTCTAAATGCATAAGAATCAGGTCAGGAGGTTACGGCTGTAAACAGCTGTTCGTCAGGGGAAAACTAATTCAATTTATAAATGCAGTACTTACACAAGCACTTATATGTAATTATAGAAAACATAAAACTGGAATAAAATCTCAGTGGTTATGCTCACATTTTGGGAAACCCTGGCACCGTTGCACTGCACCGAACAAATACAGAGTTTCCAGCCATGCAAACAGCTGGGCGGCTGGTTTGTATCAGTCCCTTCCCCATGAGCAGGGCTAATGCAATTGCATTGCTGCTGGTTCAAAAGCAAAAAAAACTTTCCTACATTGGCATGTTGGTTTGTTCTTAGTGTAATAGGTACAGATGAGTTCTGAGAAATACTGGATGCATATCTGAAGTATGATTTAGCAGCTTTTAAGGTTTACCGGTCACTGAGAATAATATGTTCTTAAGTAAGTTTCCTGAGTCTGCCAATTTACGTAGGTGAGTAAACTAGACAGGTCAAATAACTGGCGTGGTTTAAAAATAGACTAAAAAAAATCTCCATATATAGAATAGTATCCAGACTTTCTATTGTCTGAAGCAAATGATATCATTATTTGGATTTCTTTCCAGAACTGAAAATGACTAGACTTCGGAAACTAAAAGTAGTTAAATATAGAAAATGCTACTTTAATGAGTGGATGCTGTGTTTCATTAGTATCCTACTAGTATGTGAACAAATGCCTTTCTGTTCTTAGGGATGGGGAGGAGGATTTTATTCCAGTAATATAAGATATTGGACAAAAGCCAAATTCAGATTAGGGCTGACAGCATCTTTACCCTCATTCCTTTATGAAAAATGTTTTTGATCCACTGTGCAGTGTAACTGCACATATGAGACGGTAACACTGTCTACTAACTTGTGCATCGTATAAGCCTCTACACTTGTGCAGATCAAATACAAAATGCACAGTGGTTTGCATAGAATACATAACAGAATAAAAATTCAAGGTGAAACAAACTGTGCCTTTCAGTGTAGCTTGTCAACATAGACTCCCTCTGTGTCATCACAGAACTCCTCCGTGCCCAGTCACTTTCTTCATCGCTCATAGCTAGAAAGCAGTTCTGACTCCTGCAACACCACTTTCTAAAGCCACCTAAGTAGCTTCTGTGGAGATACACTTAATTTCTAGGGTTGGAGCATTGGGAATAAGGGCTCATGTTAAGATGTCTCAGATAGAGGAGTGCCAGAGGACACTGTTCTTCCTCCTCTGGAGACAGTTTTGTTCTAGGTGAAGCCCTCTGCATCTTAACCCCCCCGTCATTAGAGCTGAGGCACATTCATGCAGAGACACGCAGCTGCTTTTTAGGATTCTTCTTCCCATGGCGTTACAGATTCTTCAAAAATAAGCAGGAGCGATAATTTTTTTCTGTAGTGGTGCCTATTTTTCATTGTTTGACATTTTTTAGCTCTTTTTTCCCATCTAATATTCTAGTCCCTTTCTTAGGACAGCATACAATCATTTCTATGAGGAGAAAAAAGGCAAAATGCAGCTGAATCCAGCTGAACTACCTATAAAGTATGAAGCCCCCATTCATTGACTTTTTGGCAGAAAACTATGCCACGGCATGTGCGGCTTGCTTGGAAGGATACTGTTTGCAAACAAGCTCATGTTGGGCAAGTGGGCAAGACCCTTGGACAGTTATTCAAATATCTATCTTGTATATTTAGGCACCTTTTAAGAATTACTCTCTGACTAAGCCTCTTAAAGGCATTTTTTTTTTTTCAAATGTGCACTGTATCACAGCAGCTCTTTCTGGATTCCATCTGGTTTGCTGGGTAAATATGTATTTGGATGAAAGCCACAAAATTAGAAATGCTTTTGTGAAAATGTGAAGGGTAAGTTCACACTGTATCATGTCTGGCTTCTGCATTGGTTACAAGGCAGTGTCTCGAGACTGTAACAAGAGAACCTTTTAATCTGAAGAGGGGATGGTAAATAGTACCTGAAAAAAGTGAACATGTGGAGCTGTGAAGTTTCACTTTGAAATGAAACTATGCAATCTTCACATGAAGGTCGTGTGCCAGGAAGTTCATATAATGAAGAGCCACAAGCTAGCCTGTAAAAGGAAAGTCTTTTATAGCTTCACTTCTAAGAGGTACAGATTTCATGTTTCCCATTGCTGCCTTCAACATACTTGCTGAGACACACTTGAGAAGACAAGTTTCCATCTGTTGCGGTCTTCTCAACTTCAGAGACTTTGTAGTCTCTTGCCCTTCCATCCTTCACTCCAAAAGTTAAGCATAGGCATCCTGGGCATCATCAGTGCTCTTTTGGATACTCCTCCTCCACTGACGTTCCCATGCCTGTCAGGACTCAGAACCGAAGCAAGCAGCTTGCTTGGCAACCTGCCTTTCAGCTTTCTCTGTATACTCCCTCGTAAGAGGGAGGTGGCACATGAAACTCTGCACCAGTCAGTAATTCATAACTGATTGCCACAAGCATTGCTCTTCTCGTTGCATTGGGAAGACTGCACTGAAGAGTTGTTAGGAGACCAGCTTTCTTAGTATGGCTTCTGGTAAGTCTCTTTGTGGTCCTGGGACCAGTTTCCTCCTCCACATTTTTTTTTTTCATTGAAGGATTTGTAAATACATGGCTTCCCCTATTTTTGATGGAAAGTGTAAACATTCATATGATGTTGAGGTCACGCACTAAATTATTCCAGTTGCCATGCATCCAGTCTAGAAAAGGTTCTGGCTCCCCTTCAAATATGAAAGAAAGAATTATTTCTTAGCGAAATAATTCTCAGAACAGTTAGAGAGAGGATCCACACCCACATCTTTTCCTTCCTCTCTGAATGTGCCAATTTATTTCTCCCTTTCCCTCGCCAATTAAGGTCTTCACAGTGGTCTTACTGTCTGGTGCACTGGTAGCTACTGGATTTCAAGCGAGAGATTTCAGATGGCTGATTCCTTCTTTGGCATTGTAACTCTGGGGACAGACTGTTTTCCAGACCAAGCCTGAGGCTGGGCAGTCCAGGCCTCCCCCACTGACAGCGTTCTCCATACTTGTTTTGAAAGGTTGTTTATACACGTTTCTAGAGAAGTGAGTTTGGCATCCAGGCAACACGTGTTTTCAACTCTTTAAGGAGTGAAATGCTGGTTTTGAGCAAATACAACCATGCAGTCACATTTGAAACCAATGAAGTTCCTGTCTGGGTCATCAACAACAGGAGGACCCTGTCATACTCCTACTTTATTTTTTTCCTCCTTTCTTTCAAAGGAAGTAAATAATTAATGTTTTTAAGCCAGGGCCATATAAACTGAATTTGAAATTAATGTGAGTTTCAACAGCAGAAGGTCAAACAGAGATCTATGCTGGAGGTGTGGTCCGGTCTGGTCTCCATGAAGGTGACACAAAGAGCAGCCTCGCAGGCGTGCCAGGAATCCCCTCAGGATGTCCAAGCTGAAGTCTCCCACGAAGAATCCAAATGTGCTTCGCATTGCCACACTGCAGAGGCATGTGGTATGTCAGCACCCCCTGTCATTGTTCAGCTTTTCAGCAAGCTCCCAGACCTTGTAAAACCTCCCTCGGTCAAACTTAGCCAGCTCAGAGGAGCTGCTGCAATTGACGGGGAGAACAGAGTGGGGCTTGTCAGGACAGAATTTAATGCGCAACTGCAACCTAGAAAACCTCTATCAAAGAAAATGTCGGGGTGTGTAGCCTTTCGATTCCACATTGCAATATTTTCATTATAATTTCCGTAATTTTTTTTGAGCTGTATGTAAGGAAATGGCTTATATTTCCTGGTCCTTCTGTACTCATGGAACTTTACTTTGAGGTCTGTCCTCTGGTTGCTTTTGTTCTTTGTCGGAATACCAACCCTTGAAGTGAAGGTACTTGAATGGGCATGTAGAGATAACATTTACACAAATGTGGCCAAGATTAGTAATAAATAAATCATTAATGTGTGGAAAAGTTTAAATAGAACTGCATGTATGTTTCTGGGTTTTTTTAAGAGTTTGGCTGAGGGAGACTGCATTTAAGTTGTCTTTTGTCTGTATAAGTACAGAAGTAACATTGTTTGAAGAAGATTTTGTGTTGTGACACCCATGTTTTATGCTTGCTATTTCACATACATAAAAATGAGAAGGTATTTACACTAGGCAAATATACAGGCTTTACAAACATAGATGGCACTTACATGTTTTCTCTTGCTTGTGCTTATATAGTGTTCACATTCCTTGAACCATCAATCTTACATTCATTCCAGCACAGTGACCCAAGGATAATAAAAGAAGAGTTGGAAAAATCCCTCTTCTCCCTTTCCATTTATTGCTTTCCTCACTCCCTTTCTCCATCCTTTCCAGCCTATTTTGCAGCCTATGGGTTAAGGCTTTCCCAGGGATAGAATCATAGAATGGCAGAATGTTGGGGGTTGGAAGAGGCCTCTAGAGATCATCCAGTCCAACCCACTCACCAAAGCAGAATCAGCTAGGGCAGGCCACCCAGGAACAGAGGTGCGTGTTTGATTTTCTCTGTCAGAGAGCTGCAATTAGGTCTTCAATTTCCTAAGAGACTGTGCTGGCTGCTGTGCTATTGTATGCAATAAATGGGGCAGAGTAAAGCTGATCTGCTCAGTCTCTCTCTACCCCCATCACCTTCTCCAGCTCTGTTTTAAAAATAAAGGAGGTGCAACCACACTTTCCAATAGGTCAGGCTCCATGAGCTAGACGTATTCATATGGGCCCCTGTTGAGATGCCTACACCAGTGAATAAAAGAGGGCAGAGAGTAAATTGCAGATATTCATCTATTCTGGACTGCTCTGTCCTGGTCTCCACAAGGTGAGCCTGCTCTAGGGATGCCTGGCTTTGAACACTGTGGACTTAAGTGGAACTGTGCCACTTGCCCACAGAGCTGGAGGTCTGTCTCCAGCCTTGCATGGATGGTAGTTTCTGCCTGGTTTTCCGATCCCACAGCAAGTCATCAGGGACCCACGTGGCTGGGGTGGCACATACCTGCATGCATGACCAGAGGCAAAACCGCCCTCCTGGGAGCAGGACGAGAAGATGGACAGGGTGCTTTGGTGCCTCCAGGATGAAGTGAAAGCTTTGTAGTGGGGTCTCAACCCACAAATCCAACTCTACCCCTTTGGGCTGGAGGTGTCATACATAACTTGATGACGTTTGCTAATTAAAGAACACACCTGTAAGAACCTGATAATACTTTAATTGGTGAAGTACACCAATTAAATTATTAGTAATATTAGTCCACAACTACATCGCTGCACCGATGCAGTTGTGAATTACAAACACAGAATTACAGTTGCTTATTGTTAGTGTTAGTATTCATGCAAAATTACTTTAAGGAAATCTTATAAATTACTGTCTTGGTTTAGAAGACAGGGGAAAG
>NW_009709744.1:0-5066 GCF_000703405.1 Apaloderma vittatum
CTGTATTTTGAAGAAGTGACACCATGCAGAAAGCAGTCTACTGCACGAGTGTCAGGAGCCATCGATAGCATGGTAGTCAGGGTCCTTGTAGGAGAGGGAGGGCGTCTGAAGACTATATCAGGCACGTGCAAGATCACAGAGGACAACCACCACAATGAATCAAATGTGGGAGAGAAGGCTGAAGAACTCTACCATGCAGTGATGATGGGCTTTGGCATATTCACAGAACAGAGCTTTTGGCACTGACAGCACTGAAAGGTCAAAAGCTCTGGAGTTTGTTGACAGACAGCTTGGTTTCAGGACTGTGGTTTTGGCCACATTCTCCTAAATTCCGCACCTTAACCAACTCTACCTGCTTCATTTAGTATATAAACCTCTTTTCTCCTTTGTCTTTCCCTGATACCTACTCTTCCCTTCCATGAAAGAGACGTTGCGTACTGCCTGGAAAACACTTGGGCATTGCAGCAGGGACAGTGATATCCAGGTAGTTGTAAAGGAATACAACATAAAAGCTCTCTGATTATGACAGCTGTATGCTCACAGTAGGCAGCTTAACTTCATGAATGATGTGTATTATTTTAAGCAATGGACTTGTAATAACATCAATAAAAGCCTAAAAAAATGAGCAGAAGTATCAGGCAGACAACACTTTGTCAGGACTCACTATAATAGCATTAGAGTGCACATCTTATAAAACAAATAATTATTAGTGAAAATATTTTTCCCCACTGCACTAATGTAAAGGCATACTTACATCAACTGAAAGAATGCTAAGCACTGACTGGAAGAATATAACCATTCAACATATTTTTAGGTCATTTTAGGGACTAGTAAATCACAGCCGATGGGTCATGTGGATTTCTTACTAGAGTCACAAACTTTTCACTGCATATAAATCTTCCAACCACATGGTTCCTGGCCAAAGCCACAGAGAGCATATGAGCCAGGCTTAATGAGCAAAAGTTATGAGGGATCCTATTTCTTTCTTTAGGAAATAAATGAATAAGCCAAGAAAACAACTCAGCAGGTCACTGGAGAGCAAATCCTGGAGGAGTTGCCACCTGTCAGCAGATGTCTTGGCTCCCAGTTAGAAATTGTAGTATATGTGCAAGATCAGCATTTGGTAAGCTAGCCTGGAGTCCACCTCATTCTTCGTCAGCAATTAGATCACTTGCTTAGCACAAGTAATTCCACAGAGTACTTAAATGGATTAAGAAAACACTTGGAGGAGCCTTAAATCAGGAGACAAAAACAAAACAAGGTAAAATCGGGGTATTGGGTGGCTTTTAGAAAAATACTAAAAGTGTGCTAGCGTGCAAGGGAAAGTGCTTGTGCTGGAAATGCTTTAGGGCAAGGAATGAGATGTTTTCAGTAGCTCAAGTTTTTGCAAGGCCTCAGTGTTTTTTCTTGCAGTAACCCAGGCCCTCACAAAGAGTTTGGTGTCAAGCTATGTTGAAGAGGTAAGGATGCAAACTGGAAGGTGTGCTATACAGAAGGTGGTGGAGAGGGGCCATTTTCCTGCTCGATGAAGTATGGGAGAGGACCTCCCCATGCCTCAGGAAGATGTGGAATGGGAGTCTGCACTCCTCATGGCTGACATGGAGATGTTCCTACCATTTCCCAAGCACTTATACAAAGCACAGCCTCTGGGATAGGCAGAAATGTTATGAAATGTCCAGATTTACAGTTAGCCATTCAGGATAATTCTTTAGTGAGAATTAATGGTTATAATTCCAGGTTTGTGAAGGTAATTAGAACTGCAGCCTCGCTAGGCCTTGGTTCCCTTCTTCTTCTTGCTCTGTTTTTGCAAAATGAGATTTGCAATATTAATTTTCTCCAAATGTGCTAAATGTGCTTTGTTTCTCTACAGCTGGGCAGTTCCTGAATGGCTGAAGACAGTGAGGCCTCACTGCAGCACATGCAAAATGTCAAGAGATGGCTGGGTAACGGGCAGGCCATTAGGTCTTGTTGCTGTATTCTTTCCATGCTTTGCAGTAATCCTGCATATGAACTCTTGCATAATGTTTGAGATACTGGCATGCAATGCACAGTTTCATCCTGGAAGGAACAGAAAATAATTCCTTGTATATAACTTTAAATGTCTTGGTTAATGTTTCACGAAAAGAGAGGAAAGAAATGAAGTTAAGTAAGACTAAATTGAACTAGGAAAAACTTCCTCATGTTCTGTTATTAAAATGGAAAAATTAAAAAGCATCCTTCTGCAAACTGGTAAAATTATATGGTAATTTACAATTCATTATTAGGCTCAGAACAACTTGTGTTATAATAAACTTCATAAAGTAGTCCTACTGGAATTCTGCCACTGTTTTAATTAAGAAACTCATCATACATTTTTGGTCATTTATGTCTGTTTTATATATCAGGAAAAATGGGCTTCATCTCAAGTTGCATAACTGATGGGTGTTCTGTATAATGACCTGTAGTTAAAACAAGTAGCGAGTAGCTCCAGTCTGTTATTGCTGTAAATCAAATTCTTCTAGCTTGCACTTCTCATGTTCTTGATATCTGTATTTGGGATGAGGTTTTGTTGTGCTTTTTTTTCCAAAATAATTTTTCAAAGCTAAGTTTGGGGAGGGCATGGAGTAATAAACCAACTGTTTACAGTTGCAAAGAAGTATTAGTGTTAAACCTAATGGAGAAATTCATGTACATTTAAACTGAGAAATAATTGCAGTTTGCAAAATCAAGACAAGAATTCTTAAGCATATTTATAAAAGTATTCATTCAGTACTGTAAGTTTATAAGTACATCCTACTCTGAGGTTGTGATGTTTGCTGGCAGAGGTTACTCAAAATCTGCAATATTAGAAAGATTTTTTTTAATATTCTGTAGCTTTCAAGAACCTAATAACAGTAGCCATTGTAAATAAACACAGTAGTGCTTATGCAATGTTAAAGAGTAAGAAATAATTTCAAATAAATAGCACAATTCTATTATAATATGAAGATAAAATTCAGATTCATATGAAGATGCAGTTAAGCTCATGAATTAAGGAGATGCAAAACAGAGCCATGATTTTGCAGAGGATTCAGTGAGGCCAAAGAGCCTTACAGACAGAAGCATGTGGACCTCTGAAAAATTTTCAAAGGTGTGACAGTTTCTTGCAGGCTTGAACCTGACCTATTTTGTAATGCAATTTTGTAATGCAATTTTGTAATGCAATTTTTGTAATGCAATTTAAAGGCTAGAGGAAAGGTTAGTGTTTCTTAAATGATAATATCCCCCAGAGTCACTGAGACCACAGACCCCTAAGACAAGCAAGAGGTTTCTTAGGGATGCCATTTCCATTTTCTTCTGTCACGTTCCTTCTGCTGCTTCTGCTTTCTCTTATGAGTCCACAGACTTTTCTGTTCTAATGGCTAAAACAAACTCCACAGCTTACCCTTTCTGAAGCAAACTAATACGAACGTGTGGACACATGGCATTAGACTGTATATATTTGTTTTACATCTGTGTTCAAAAATAAGTGTGGGGTTGCAATGACAGATTGAAAATAGGCATATCAACCTGTACCACCTGTAAAAGGAAAAGCTGTTTCCTTGGAGATGGAAGACAAAAAAATAGCACTAATGCTATGCATGCTTATAGACAAACTGACCATGATTTGTTTGTTTGTTTTATTGGAGCTAAAGGGTTCTTGAAGTACTGAATACAGAGGGAAGATGGTTTCCCCAGCAACTGTGCCTCCAGAAAAAGGTTTTGGCTTGTTCTCTTGTTTGCGTGTTTTACAGCGTGTAACCAAATGATATCACCGGCAAGCAACAGATACTTAGCCTAGTGGTCTCCAGTGTGGGTCCTGTTGGCATTAACAGCTGTGGGAGTTCAGGAGTTAAAAAAAAAATCCTGATGGAAGCAGTGACTCCAGCTCAGCTCAGGTTGGTGCAAGATGACTGTCTGAGCCAAAGTGTCTGATCTGGAAGGACCAATTTTCCGTTTCCTTTAAACCTCAGTAACACATCCCTTGGTGCTCAAAAGGGCCCAGTGTTGCCTACCAAGAACCACGGTCAGAATTTAAGAAGAAAGAAACGCAAGCCCTGTAGCAGTGTAAATTAGTTTTAGTAGTTTGTTTTGATTAAGGAAAACTGCCTTACAGTAGCACTGTGATACAATCTAGGAGGTAGAAGTCCTAAAGCATTTGTGTTTTGAGTTAGGTATTTGGGGCACACATGATTGTACACTGTAATACTGAATATCTGTTTATCCAGAGAGAGAGAACTTGGAATTATTTAAACAAGGCATGTTTTACCCACTCTTAGTTTTATTTATCTTCTTCTGCTGCCTGAGCAAAATTCTCTGACTTTAAAGATTTGGTGTATTTCTAGATTAAAATGTTAAACTAGAATGTAACTGTAGCTGTAAATTGACTGAGGGCAGGCTCTTGCAAATAGGTTACAGGTCTGATGTGCTGCTTGACTGGCTGGGTCATGGGCTGCATTTTGAAGTGTTGTGACTTGGGATGCAGAAAATTGGTAAGCACCTATTAGTAATACTAAATAAAAACATCTTCAATCTATTAAGCTAGTTCTTTCAAACACAATTCTGATCAATATATTTTCAATTTCTGGGCTGAGGCATTGATTTCTAGTTACATGATTATACTATCACAGCAATTACACTCTGAAATCTCAGTGACTCACGGTACATCCAGAAGATGGAATATTTATCACTGAGCAGATTGCCCAGAATGTTGATTTGAGGTTACGCTTTCCAGTGTGCCTGAAGACAATGAAATCTTAAATCTTGCTATTGATCTTTTAAAAACAAAACAAAACAAAACAAAATGTGACTCTATGTCCAGGGTGTCCCAAACTGTCTCTAGCCAGGACATGAAGAAGGAAAAAACTCACTGATGGAGTGAAGCAGGACAGGATGTCTATCAGGGTGTGCTCTGCAAAAGATATGAGAGCCTTCTGTAATGCCTTCAGGACATATGTTTGGCCTCTGTAACAACCCTCTTGTAATAGTGAGCTGTAATGAAGAAAGAGGAAAAATAGGAATTCTTGGGGAAAATGTTCTAGTTTAGCCACTTGTTCATCATGGAAAAA
>NW_009709744.1:5101-8194 GCF_000703405.1 Apaloderma vittatum
GAGTGCCTGTGTGGTGAACATAATTTGATCTGAACTGTAACAAATGCAGTTTGTCACCATAGAAAACCTGAAAATCTAGGTAACTTAACTATGTGCAGATACTTAAACTGAGGCACATACTGCTGTTTTATACATATGGATGAATGAGTTATATCACAAACTCTATAAGGGCTTTATACCTTTCTGGAATGACAGCTGGAGGTTGGGAGGTATGGATATCCTAAAGCATCTTAACATAGCAAAAAACATATTTATGTTAAGCCTCAAACTTCACTCTAGTGATTGGGAAATTTCACTAAATCAACCAAAGTGATGAACGCAGAATTATTTGCCAGTTATTTTGGATAATATCTTTTTCCTGGTGCCCTCCCACTTCCAAATATGGGATTTGGATGATTGATTTGTTTGATTTAGAGTTAGTGGTAAGACATTGTGTTTGCAGAGCTGCTGGGGAAAACTGGCCATTTGGAAGTGCTAATGGTTTTACCATTCCTTGACTTCTTGCTAGAATGAGAGGTGGGAAAGTCTTTCTTCTCAAAGATAGTTTATGAGTTCAATAATTTCTGAAATTCTTTCCACCTAGTCCATATAAACCAGAAGTACATGGAAAATACTGGACCTCTGTGAGAGATGCATTCTGCTCTGCTTCCTGTGAAAAACAATTTTTGACCTGCACAATCAAGAAGATAGTAGGGCAGAAGGAAATAGTGGGATTGTGCTCACTAGTCCTCAGTGGTGTCAACTGTATTTTATCAGTTGGTGAAGTCAGAGTTGTCCTTTGAATCCTTAGGACATCTCATATCCTTCCTTGTGTCAAAGCAAATCAAAGGCTTTGTAAAGACAGAGGTCTAATTCCAATGTGTAAGTAAAATACCTAGTAATATTGACATCTGTTGATTCGTGGAATGTTCAGAGGTCTAATTATATAAAGTTCAGGTTGCTTAAATGCCACTTGATTTGCTTAGAATAGACAGCTATGTCTCTGAAAACCTTCACAGTACAGGCCAAATTGTAATAAAGGATGTTGTGTATTTTCATTTTTTCCCTTTCAATTAAGTACACGTTAAGAGTCTCATTCTCTGCACTTACTTTCTTTTGTTTGCCACAGACTTAAAATGGTTATTGACATCTTAGGGCTCTGAATCTGAAAGCATGGCATTTGCTAGTTGTGTAGTCCAGTTAAAATCTAGATGGCAGATTTTCTGTTCTGTTGTTGATGTTTTAGCAGAGTTAGTCATGTATGCATGACTGAATCAATCTCCTTTCAGGTTAAATGCAACTAATATCACATCAAGGAGCTGATTAACATCCCCAGTAGGGGGAAAAAAGAGGAATTCAGCTCTTTAATAGAATTACTTTGTAATACATTGAAATTCAAGATAATCCCTTTCAATCAAATTACATTTGAACAGATCTTTCTTTTCAAATTAGTAGATGAGTTCTTTATAAGCACTGCAGACTTATTTGTCCCATTTAAAAGAAACTAATTTTAACAATGTGTGTACTTACACTTCACTGGTCTGCTAAGCATTATTATCTTGCAGTTCAATGGCTTTCAGATGTACAGTACTCTACGACACTTAATGGTGGAGTTTTGGTCAGTGAACCCTGGCACCGTCCTTTATAAAACTTGCATACATGTCCTACTAACTGTTTTACAACACACACATCAAAGAAAGGTGGAACTCCATTACCTGGGACAGATATTATGTATTCTCATGGTGTTCTGCAAGAATGGCCAAAAGAAACTAACATGTCTACAATTAATACTTAGGTGTCTGTGGCCCATTAAATGATATGATGGCCATTTTACATTTGTGCTGATGCCCTAATCTTTCTACACGCTTTGCTAGCTGCCTCTGCCTGTAGTCTGAAGAGAGCCGTAAGGTACATACTGGTGTGTATGCCATGTAAAGGCCATATCTGTATTTGGCGTTCTGTCTAAATTGCTACTGGAAGTGAAGTGGCTTTTGTGCTGTGTTAGCAAGAAACATCCCTGGAAATGCTTAGAAGAGCATGAGTTGGTACAGGACAAATCCATGCCAGGGACGGCTTCAGTAATTCAGCTGTAGAGATGAAAGAGTGCCAAACTTGAAAACATACTCTGGCACTGCTTCATTTATTAGTATAGACTTGATGTTATAATTTCTCATTGGCCTGATAGGAAGATTATAAAATTGTTCTACCCCTAAAGAAATCTCAACTTCTCCACCAGCTTATGGGTGGCTTCAAGAGACTAGGGGGAAGACAGTCACCATATTTTTCTAATTCTCCTTTACCTTTTTTGATTACCTCATTTGATAGACTTATTTAATGAACTGCTTTAGTGTGTGTAGCATATGCAGTCCAGTGGCTAGCTAATGTGAAAAGATAAGCTTCAACTACAGTTACAGGAGTCAGTGATATCTTCTAGTATTCAAGACATAAATTAGGACTTATTTTTGTGGCTAGCCCAAGTCATGCTGATGGTAGTGTGTTTGTGGTTAAGTAGATCTTGGAAAGAGGCTGAAGACTAAATACTTGAGGTTTTGATTAGTCCCTTGAAATTTCTGCAAAAAAGGGAAGACTCCTTCTGCCCTGTAGAATATTAATGTTTGAGCATAACTTGTTCTTCCTCTTAAATTTTCTAATAGTATTATGAAGAGCTGACATATCAAGCCCATAGAATTTAGCCAGGTTGTTCCAAATCTTTATTGACAACTCAGATAGTTTTTATCCATATAAGGTCATTTGCGTTTTACTGTTTTTTCTATTTTCTTCCTCATTTTTCCATGAATCAGAAGATGAAGATATTGTAGTGGGTTTCTTCCTTCACATTCTGAATTGCTTTTTGTGATCACCTTATAAAACAGTCTGACAAAGTAACAGAGAAAAGGAAGGCAAAGCTTCTTAGACCTATAAAATGTGTTACTCCATAGCTATAACAAAGTAAAGCAGGTTTTTAAGCTTAGGTCAAACTCCATAAGTAAGTTTATAAAATTATGAAGTAGTATATTTAAGCATCAAAACCTTAAGGAGTAAGCACAAATACTTGTCTTCTGTTTATTTGCAAAGTGCATACTAAATAACTCCTCCTACAATTTTAGGGGAAAG
>NW_009709744.1:8225-32215 GCF_000703405.1 Apaloderma vittatum
GTAATGAAATATCGTTATTCTATGAATGAATTTACAGCTAGAGAAAGGATCTAGTAGTAATAATTAAACCATTTTCTGACTGAGGAACTATTAAAATTTCTTTCAGTTTCTCCCGCAAAGGTAATACCAGCATGTTTTTTATCTGTTTTAGCTCCCTCATTATCTCTATTCCTACCATTCCCTAAACCATACTAAGCTATAATTTTATGGATATATTGATAAATCTAAAACGTGACCTGGTATCAGTCCTGGGTGCCGTTTTCGGTTGTTGTTGGTTGGCTCTTTTGTGCCTTTGACTGGATATGTATCTTCCTAGCTTTTTCCTGTAACAGTGTTTGATTTTTGATCACCAGGAGCCTGGAAGTTCTCTCCCTTCTCATTTTCCAGAAATTTAGAGGAAGGAGTGATGAAGCCAATCTAGGGATTACACCTCACGTGGAGAGCTGGGCAATAACATGATCTTGTAACAGCTAGCAGGCCTGAGGTGCTGTGAAGCATTCATCAGGTACAGATACATGCATAATGCCAGGCTCTTTCCAGAGGTACGTGGCTTTCCCGAGTAGCAAATGCAGTATCTGTCTCATTCCCGCCTCTGCTCTGTTCCTTCTAGGCATTCCTTATAGATCTGGCACTGAAAGTTGGAGTATTGCAGTACCAACTGTGCTGTTCAGTTTTCACAAGGATGTGAGAATTTGTACAGAAGCTGTTTCCTGAGTGCTTTTTTTTTTCCTGCTGGAAATCAGTAGAGGTCTGAAGGAATGTGTTGTTGAATCTGGCATTAGTTCTGCACATCAGGAAGGCAAATGCAGTAGGAGGCCCAAGGTTGTGCTGCATGAAGCATATAAGTGACCTCCTGCAGGTTTCAGAACAATAGTTAAAAATACAGGCTGCACTCTGCACATACTCCTCATTCATCACATGGTATTTAAACAGTAACTAAGAAGAAGTACATGGAAGTCCTTGACTGAATCCAGTCTCCTGTTTTTGCCAGTTTTATTTTGTAGTCTTTCAGATAAGGTTAGGATAAACATCCATGTACTGGGCTCCTGTGACAGAGTGGGGGAAAGGAAGCATTTTGCAATGCTATCGATTGTACTTCTCCCATAAATATGTAATTATTAGTTTTTCCAACGTTTAGAGTTTCTTAAATTTATGTCTGGGGGTGGGATTACTTTGTCCTTCATATATCAGGTTAATAAGGAAAGCTTTTCCTTCCAAACCTTAAAAATGTATTTAAATCATAGGCTTTTTTTTTGGGTCTTTAAATGCTGCAAGAATCTGAGAATCTCAGAAATGCCAAGCCCCTAAGGGATGCCATTTTATTGCCTTAGGCAAGGGGTTCCTGAATATGCTGACCATGACTGAAGATGTCTTCCTAAAGCAAAGGCTGAAATTCTGCTACTGTTACCTGTCCAGTTCCAACCTAGTTGGACATTTAATGCAAGAGTTCTCAGTTGAGGAAGGCTGACACAATCTGGCCTGTGATGATTATGATTGAACCTTACAACCAGTTCATCCAAGACAGGTTACATCCCAGTCCAACGGTGGTTTTCAAGAATCATAGAATGGCCTAGGCTGCAAGGGACCTTAGAGATCATTTTGATCCAGCCTCCCTGTCACCAGGGATGCCACCTGTCGACTAGATTAGGCAACACATGGGGACTGAAAGGGAATTGAACCCGCGGCCTTGGCATTGTTAGCGCCATGCTCAACTGACTGAGCTAACCAGCCCCCTACTCAGCTAACCGGGCCCCCTGCATTCAGACCTCAGAATTCAGACCTCAGAATTTGGTCCTGAGGAATTCGAGGGGGCAAAAAAAAAAATAAATTGGAAAATCTACCATGTTGAGGTAGAAAAATAGGCTTTGTCAGAAAAAATATTTCTAAACTTTATTGATTTTTCTTTTGTCACATTTTAACTGTAATTCAGCACTTGTTTAGCCAAATCATAGGATTTCATATGACCTTTAAGTTCTTATCCACAAACCAACTCAGAAAACAGTCATCTTCTGAGAGCTGCCCTTCAAACTAGTCTAGTTAAATAAAGAGACCACCCTTGGAAGTTTAAGATAAGATATTCTCTCTGTTCAGATTCTTTTACAACATTTGCATATGCTGAAAATAGTCCTAAATATCCAGATTAAGAGTTATTGGAATAAATGGCTCATAGTAGAAGTAACTTATTTCTTAAGACCTTTAGATGCAAAATTAGAGCATAAATTAGTCATATTGCCAGTAAAGGTATTCCCTGACACAGCCTTTCTGTTTCTCTTCTCCTCTAAACCACTAATGAACACTCTAGCTGTAGAAGAGGCACAAACATTGTGCTAGTTTGTACTTTTGGCAGTTCATAATATTTCAGCGTCTCCACTGTCATATTCTGCTTCAGATCAGATAGCCACAGATCTGGCACTAAGACAAATATGTTTAAATCTCGCACAGCCCAAAGAAGCAGGGAAGTCTCTGCGGGTTTAGGTATGAATGCAGCCCTTTCTTCAGCCAGGTGTTTTGGAATTGGAAGTTTTCACTAAAATTACTCATAATCCCTGCTGCAAATAGTCTCAGTTTCCTCTCTGTACTGGTAAGGTACTACTCCCAGTGTATAAACAAACGGTGATTCATTAGCACAATGACATAGAACAACAGATGACCTTGCATATGAATGGGTTATTCTTCTACTTCAGTTATGGTAATGAATCATTTCCCCCTTGCGCTCCTCCCTTCACTTCTACTTCAATACATACCTTATTATTCAGAATTCTCTTCTTGAAAGAGCAGTTGTCCCTGAGGTCGAGAGGGGAAGGATCCTTACTCGCAGAAAGCACAGAGAAGAACGCAACTCCACTGAGTTACCAGGCAGCCTTCTGGTTATCAGTGCCTCTGTTTACTGCTTTATACTGGACCATATTTTTTTCTTAACAGTTTATGTCCTCCTGACATGAAGTATGTTTCATGTGTGCAAGCATAAATTGTACCTGAAAATTCTTATTCCTTCTGTAGAAATCTCATTGAAATTTGGACCCCAGGTAAATGTAAATTCTGGGTAAGAACTTCAAGACTGTTCATTGGAAAATCCATTAAAGTAAATCTCTTGTCAGTATTCAGAAAGCAGGTAGCATGTTTCAGTTTTCTTATTCTCCAGCCCACTTTAATACAGGGAAGCCTTGTTCTGGACTTGCTACCCCCACAAGCTCTTCATGTTTTTAAAAATACTTCAGCATGCAGATTTCCTGAAGGACTTCCATGAACCAGTACTTAGGAGTCTCTGGATATTTTTTCTGGAACTTTCTTGATTAGGTAAATCTTAACAGCTATAATCTCATGTTTAAATAGTCCTTTTGGCATTTGGCCATTTGTCCCTCTTGTGTATCGGTGGTAAACAGCTCAGTTGGCTGAGTTTTAAATACAAAAACATTGTGTTCTAGCTGAAGCTGTTCATGAAAGGATTACTGGGAAGACTGTTGGTGGAAGTTGGCAATTGCAACAGTCCTGTTCCTAGAAGTGCAATGTCTGATATTAACAATGGCTTTGTAGGTCTGAACACTCCCTTTGGCAAAGGGTGTACCACCCAGCTAAGTGATTTCCAAAGCACAGGTTACACACTTAAAACTTGAGGTGAGAAGAGTGGAGACTCACTGACATTCTTCAAATGCTTAATAACTTGCTGCAAAAAAAGGAAACTATTTCTGAGTCCCTGGTGGATAAGACAAAAGTGGCTTAAAATGTGGCATGGGAGGTTTAAGCTACAAAGCAGGAGAGAAGAAAAATCTTCCTTAAGATAGGGATGAATTAATCACAGAAATAGATGGCCTAGATGTTTTAGAGCCCAAGTCATTGAATGTCTTTTAAGAGCAGTTAGACAAATCTTGGCAGAGTTGCAGCTGATGCTGCCTCAGGGAATTAATAACCTCATGAGCTTGTTCCTAGCCTAAGCTCTGTAATTCCATCACTGCTCAAAGTCACACCAGAATTGTGTGGCAAAACAGGGAACCACACCTACTGCACCAACTCCTGCAACCATTACAGATAATCATAGAATCACAGAATGTCAGGGGTTGGAAGGAACCTCTAGAGATCATCTAGTCCAACCCCCAACCAGAGCAGGATCCCCTAGGGCAGCCACACAGGAACGCATCCAGGCAGGTTTTGAAAGTCTCCAAAGAAGGACACTCCACAATCTCTCTGCACACTCTGTGCCAGGGCTCCAGCACCTTTGCTAAGTCATCCTTGCCTTCTTAGGAATGACTCGTAGAGTCCAAATGTGCCCATTTACTTTGTTCATAATACTGTGTTACTGCTTACTTTCCTAGTGCTTGCATTTTGTCTGGACAGAAAGTGATTTAGTCAAAACTCCAGCATAATGTGTCGCTTATATTCTGCATAGGGGCTGTGTAACAGGAGTCAGCAGTAGTACATCTGCATGGGTGAAGGTAGAAAAAGATCTTTCGTTACTGATGCACCATAATATACCAGCTCTGAGCTGCAATAGCAATAGGCAAAGAGAAAACTGTCATTTCTGCTTCTTCAGATACAGCAGCCCAATATTTCATAAGAATGTGTATTGCAGTCAGTTGCTCATACCAGAAATGAGATAATAACTAAGAGACTGTGTGGGTCAGCACCATAATTCATGCTGGGAGTATGGATTTGGTCACTGTATCATTTATACAGGCTTCCCAAATAATGAGGACACATGAGTTGTCATCAGGCCAACTCAAAAAAAATCTTTAGATTCTAAATAAAATGGTTATCTGGACTCCTTTTGCTAGCTGACTGTTCTCCATGTTCTCATGAGTAGAGAACTCATGAGTGAGTAGAGAACTCATGTGAAAGTCAGAGTTACACAAAAATAATAAAGTGCATAATAACAAGGCTATAAAAAATGAGTTCAATAAGTTTGACAATGCTGCAACTATTGTCAAACTTTCCTGAAATAGGATCCAGTAAAGGGGTTTCTACGAGTTTTTCACGGATCCTCATTCATATTTCTGCATTTCTGTTTACTTCATATTGATATTTATGATACTGCAGCTACAAGTATGTAGACCCTGAGAAGAATGAAGTATGTCTAAAATAAAATACACTGTTGTTATATTTTAATTGCTGATAATAAAAATTATAATTATTTGTTGTAACTTTGGGTGAGCATCTAAAAAAGATCATACTTGCCTACCATAATACAAAAATAGGAAGAAAAATAGTTCTTTTCTACATTTCATAAATCTGAGGTAAAGGTTATGGATTTATGTTGTACATATTGAAAACATTTTTCCAGAGTGCCAGAGTATCATTCTAAGCAGTTTAAACATGTGGCTATACAAATCTATGCAATTCTTCTGAGAGAACATTAGATGTAAAATTTCAAATCTCATGTGCAGCCTTTCCAAGCAAGAGTCTATTTAAATCAAGGGGACTTCTTGCTTTACAGGACTGCTCTGTAGAGAAGTACGAAGACCCTGAGGAGAATAGACTAAGCAAATACTACTTCAGTTGCCAGCACCAGGTCCAAATTCACATTGCAGTGGTTTTGACATTATCTAAAGTTTTTTGTGATCATATGGAGAGCCTCTAGGCAGCTTCTGAACCTGAGATATGTGACAGAGAGTTAGACCAGTGGGTGGACTCAGAAGAATTTTTTTCTGGTGATATATATATAGTTGTCTAAAATATCTGCATACAGCTTAGAGTCAGCAAATCCTTAAGAGAGAAATTCTGATATGATCAGGCAAACAGAAGAAAAAAGCAGACAATCTGTCATAAAGGCATCTCATAATGATGAATAAAAGGCAGCCTTTGACCTTATTGATTAATATCTTTACCAGTGATCTCGACAAGGAAGTTGAGTGCACCCTGAGTAAGTTTGCAGACAACACTAAATTGGGTGGGAGTGTTACCTACTTGAGGGCAGGAAAGCTTGAGGGACCTGGACAGGCTGAATCAATGGGCCAATTGTATGAGGTTCAACAAGGCCAAGTGCCAGGTCCTACACTTGGGTCACAACAACCCCTGACAGTGCTGCAGACTTGGGGAGGAGTGGCTGTAGAGCTGCCAGGCAGAGAAGGACCTGCGAGTTCTGATTGACAGCCGGCTGAACATGAGCCAGCAGTGTGCCCAGGTGGCCAAGAAGGCCAACGGCATCCTGGCCTGTATCAGAAATGATTGTCCTCCTGTACACAGCAGTGGTGAGGCCACACCTTGAATCCTGTGTTCAGTTTTTGGCCCCTCACTACAAGAAAGACATTGAGGTGCTGGAGTGTGTCCAGAGAAGAGCAATGAAGTTGGTGAAGGGTCTTGAGAATAAGTCTTATGAGGAGTGGCTGAAGAAACTGAGGTTGTTTAGTTTGGAGAAAATGAGGCTGAGAGGAGACCTAATTGCTGTCTACAGCTACATGAAAGGAGGTTGTAGTGAGGTGGGAGGCTTCTCCAAAGCAGCAAGCAATAGGACAAGAGGAAATGGCCTCAAGTTGCACTAGGAGAGGTTTAGATTGGATATTGCAAAAAATTCTTCACCAAAAAGGTTGTTAAGCATTGGAACAGGCTGCCCAGAAATATCCAAAATTTTGCTTTGACTTGCAACCCAGAAAAGCTAGATGGTTTGGTGGAACATAAATGGCAGGTCTGTCCCTAGAAGTGAAATTTGTTTCAGCTCAGAAAAACGCATCTAAAATTTTATGTAAGCGTTTGAGAAACAATAGGAAGTTGTTCCCTTTTCCTGAGGCTGCCCTTTTGTGCTCTGTAGCAAAGGAGTACCTTCAAAAGTGAAGCATGCTCTAACAAGCATGGAATTGGTTTAAAAATGAAATTGAATCATAGGTTCAGTTTGAATAGGATCCTGATTTAAAGTAATTTGACATTTGCTGTGTTTCCATCTCAAAGATAAATATAAAATATTATGAGATACAAAAGACGATTGACCATAGGTGTGTCAAAAAGGTCTGCTACATTTTGGAGGTTTCACAATGCTCACCCAACTCCAGCTTGCAGCTAAGCAGTGCTTACTACGCGCAGTCCTTAAAGTAACTTGTTCAATATTCAAACTCCCCATTGGTTTTCAAATGCTCTGTACTTCCTCCAACTTCTATGAACATCAGTTACCAAAACCATGTTTTCATCCCTTTTGTACTCCCACTTTCATCACTCCTTTTCTGTGGATCTAATATTTGCCAAGTCACCTGACTCTTGTCAGATGAGAAGTTCATTACTTGTAGGGTCGGTAGAATGTGCAAACTCCAGATACCGACCATGGTACCAGTAAATTGAAAAACTTCAGATGTGCATGACTGGGTAGATGACAACTGGAGATGCTGAGTTAGGAAAAGAGCATGGCAGAGCAATCCTCTTTTGTTTCTGCTGTGATGGAATGCAAGACACTACAGCTCAGAAAAGGTTTATATAGAATATTTGGTCATATAGAGTCATTGGTCATATAGAGTGTTAGTGGCTCTACCAAACATCTAGAAAGATAATTTCTGATGGTTAAACCACCAATCTTCTGCAGATCAACCATTAATGTAAGAACATGGAATGCATGGGGGAAAAAATGCATTATTGTGATGAAAGAAGTAGATAAATACAGAAGTAGATAAATACAGAATCAGCGCTGCAGTGGAATAACAGGTGTCATTCTAGGATGATGAACAGCTACTTGGGGAGCAGCTTAAGCTCAGAAAAATTAGAATAAACTTGCACTGTGTTTCTCATATCCAAGAGTAGATCAAAGTATATGTTTGGATGTAATCCAATCAGCAATAAAATCATTACAGTTCTTTTTCTAGCAAATCCAGTCAATATGTCGATCATACAGATTAACATTCCTACGACAGCAGATGAAAAAGATGCAGTTGATGGGTTCTATCAACAACATGAAGAAGCATTCATTAAAAATGAAGCAAAACTATCACCCTTGCAACTGGGGACCTAACTGTGAAAGTCTGGATGTCGGATGTGTAAGCTCTTCAAAAGAAGTTATGGGAAGTGAGGACTCATCTTTGTTTACTGAATGAAAGAGGCATCTGTTTGAACTTTGTTGCTTTCATATTCATTCGTCATTTAACATCTAAATTGAACATCCAAGTTATTTCTACAGATGGGTGTGGCATCATGACCAAGTTCCAAGCAACGCCGAATGATGAACACGTAGCGAGCAAAGAACACCGTGAGTCAGAAGATCAATTGCTGCCTTCTAGAATGTCAAGAGATATATGTTCAGCAGCCCCTTGCTTCTTGTCCAAAGGCAGAAAAATCTATGTGATGTCTATGCAGAAGAGGATGGTGGTGTTGGCATGGAGCAGTAGTCAGTTAACCCAGATGGACTACGGAATAAATATGCCAAGTGCAATCTACCAATAAGCACATCCTGGTAAATCAGTACTGGGCTCTGAACATCTGTGAATGGCAGCAAGCAACCATTTCATTAGATAGTGTGTGAAACAGTAACATATGCTGCCCAGAATTTTTCGACCTGTATAGAGAATTTGCTTTAAGAGCAGTTCTGAAAGGATTCAAAAACTAAAATGGAATGGCATGTCCTACCCCACACACACCCCGGGGAACCAGTCAGATGTGCTGATGAGATAACAAGGCAAGCTGCAGGCCTAGATAATAGGCAGCAAATGCTGGAGTTAGTGAAAACCACATGCAAAAACCACATTAGGGACCTTAATGTGGGAGGGAATGAAATGCCTGTATACTGACTCAGTTACCACAGATAGGATGCAAGCAAACATTACCCAGTGATCAACTCCAGAAGCAATAGATAAGTGCAATTGTCTGGAAACATTTTGTCCAGCCGCAAAGATATTCAAAGGGAAATGGAGGCAGAATTCCAATTCAGCTCTATCTTCTCACAGAGAAAAGCATGAGAAACCCTAGAAACATGTAGAAAAGTACAGAGGTTCAACAGGTGAAAAGTTTAATTTTTTTCAGTAGTGGCTTGGAGAAGCAGATTGTAAGAAACTAAGCCTGATCACAGAAAGAGAGCTGAGATGGGTAGGCTTTACGCATATTGTAGATAGAAAAGAGTAAAAATGTTTGTTAGAAATATTGAAAGATAGAAGTGGTCTTCCGCAAGAAATCAGCAGATTTGATATCTTGGTGCTTACGACCTAAAGAAGAGAAAATGAGAGATGTACAGAGGAGGAAATGACTGTGCTCTGTACCAGATGGGAACAACTAGAATAATAGGGAAAGGTGGGCTGTACTGTACTGTACTCTGCATTTCAACAATGCATTCTCTCAAAGAGGCTTCTAAAAATTCTGTCAGAAATATTCCCGGCCTCATCCATTGTTTTGTTTGCTTGGGTTTTTTTTAACAATTGGTCAGAATTGACCAGTACTGAATTTCTTGTGACCCCCTCAGTGGCTTACTTTAAATGCCACCTTAAAACCTACTGTTTGCAAATGAGTCTTTTCTGAGCAAGACACGAAGTGAAATAGACCTTGTAGTGGCCTGTAAGCAAATGAATGTAAGGAAAGCAACTTGTTTCAGCTTTGGTCATTTGGAAGAATAAAAAGTTAGCGTCTGTTCTATTTAAGACTTTTTTTCAGCACATTTAAAGCCCAAGGTAATGACAAAGGGAAAGGCAGATAAAAGCTTATTGTTCACTGAATTTTCTTCCCATTTTGCATGGACCACTGCTTTGTTAGCTTAGCCTGTGTTCCAGACATATCTTCTAGAGCATCAGCAAAAGAGCTGCTGCCAGCAGTACTTGCACATAATTTATGTAGATCTCATTCCAAATTCCTTAGGCTGGTACTAGAAGGAAGTACTCGTGTCATCATTGTGCAGTCTCCATCTTTTAGCAACTGTCCTCCCTAAGAAGATCAGGTTAGTTACTTGCTACATGACTCTAATGAAGCAGAACTGAGAGACAAACAGTGGTTAGCCTTAATGGGGATAAATCTTCTGTAATTTTAGATCTTTGAAATCCAGTTATTCTCTTCTTTTTACCTTGCTGCTTTCACAGCCTTTCTATATTGCCCACTTGTATTTTTCTGAGTCATGCCTACAGTAATTGAAAACTAGTTTTGCTTGTTTGATGGAAAATTTAGACAGATTGAAGTACAGTACATTGTGTCTCTGCTTTCTGCTGCTCCTATGTCTAAACTTTGAAGAGCCACACAGTTTATCATGTTCATTACATTTTATTGTGCCTCCCGCAATGCAGTTTGTTTCTTCAAGACTTACTTAGAAGAAAGTGTAGGTTATCTAACAGTTTCCTGGGCCATTTGGAAGTTCTAAGTTGCAAAATTGTGTATGTAAGTGCAAGGAACTACAAAGATGTCTGCACCTAGAACAACAGATTCAATAGGATAACCCGACCTTTTAGTACTTTCTTCCCACCCAAAATAAAATCCTCAAACTTCCTATTCTACTTCTGCCTCCTGCTCTATCTCCATCCATCCTTTCTTTTGTGTATTTGGTTGTACTGTTTCTCTTCCTTCTGATGCACAGAGAGATCAAATGAAACGATTGGAATGTAATCAAGATAATGTTGGGCTTTGTTCTGTATGCTTCAGTTAAAGCTGACCCATCACTTAGGATTTAGGTAATTACTTTTTTAAAATCATGCTGTAAGGAAGAAATAGGGAGACTGACATTCTCCCTTCCAACCCTTGTTTTCCTCATCCTAAATTGCAGGTTTTGTGCTGATATTACAGAAGTAGTTGGAGAAGCCTTCATAGTGTCCAGAACTTAATGCAGGAGATTAATTCTCTGCCCCTTCCTCTCCCATTTATCATTTTTGCAGTCTGTGGAATACAATGCAGCTTTGCAGTCATGCTGATGCTGTTCAGCCTCACCCCTTGTGTATTTTGTAGGAAAAAAAACAACTGCTTTTCCTGGATTTATTCTTAAACAATTAGGAAGAGCATAAGACCAGAAAAGGGAAAAAAATATGATGTTTGATGAGCAGATCAAATGCACAAAATGATAACTTGGAGTTTATCCAAAGGACATTTTCCTTTACCCAGACATGCTTTTTCTCCTTGTTGCTGTCATGACTGATTAGTGAAGCACTAAACAATCCATGTAATTATTCACCAACTGCAGACCATCTGGAGTCAGGAATTTGCAGTCTCTTTCTAGAAATGTATCTGCACTGAGTTTGCTGTACGCTTTTGAGCCTAGTACTTAATCACCACATGTGGGAGGTGTTAACTAGGGAATTGCCTCTCCAGTCTAACTACATTATCATTTATATTGTGCTGTAAATGTCTGTAACATTTAAGATGCTTTACAAAGGGTTAGAAGTGCAACACACATAACAGCTCCTACCCCAAAAAGCATGGAGTTGGAGTACACAAGTGGGTACCATAAAATAAAAGGCAAATAACAGTGGGGAGAATGGCTGCTAGAGAGGTAAAGGAACAGATGTCAGAGTTTTTTTAGAGGAGGAGGTGAGTGAGGAGGAGGGAAGTTGTTCCCATGTGAAAGATGATCTAAAATGGGGAGTGGGTGAAGGAAACAATTTGGAGTTTCTTACATGTCTGCTGTCCTATCAAGAAGTGTTTGTGCTTTTGAAAGCGCAGCTAAATTTGACAGGAAAAGTAAATATTTTAAACATACTAGCATAAAAAGAAACGTAAAATCGCTGCCCATTGCATGTTCTAAACATACTATGCATTACAAAAGTAACCTTGTCACCAAAATAATGCATGTCTTGCAACCAGAATCTCTCCAAAACCTGGTAAACTCGTGGTAAACTGCATCCCTCCTCATCCAGAGACTAGTCAAAACAACCCAACCTACAGAAAGACCTGATGGTCAGCAACTTGAACAAGAAGGTGAACAGCCCAGCTTTGTGGATGTGGGGCTGGAAGGTAGGAAGCTTGATCCTCAGCTGGGGGTGACATGGTGGGTGCCAGACTCTGGCCATCTTATAGTTAAATCAGAGATTGCCCACATTTTTCACTGTGGTGCTTCACATATGCCCAGTGATGACTGGGAGTGACACACCTTAGTGATATGATCTTTTTGGCTGATACTTCAGAAATTTATTAAGATCCAGCAGAAACCACTCTATCATTATTGCTGAAGCTACAAATATGTGTTTATAAGGGCTCATTAAATACAAAGAGATATCTATGCTTGGGATAATGTCTCCTGGCTGAGGGAACATTCATACTGCTTCATGCACTAGTTAGTTTTTGCAGAACTAGCCTCTGCAGCTCTTATGACAGATATAGGGAGACTATTGTCTGTGTAACCTGAAGTAGTAAAAGCCTTCTCATTTTCCAGTATTTCAGTACAATCTCTGGCCCTCCTTTGTGGAGGGGAACAACAACTTTATTTTAAAAGGAGGGAAAATGGGTAGATCTGTTGCATGTGCAGTTTTCCTCCAAAGGCATGCCACAATGTAAACATATGGTCTGCATCTCTTTATGCTAATAAACATTATAATGCCACAACCTGTTCTCTGGCAGAGGCATGTCAGAGCTTATAACTATATAGCTAAGGCTTCCTCCTGGTATAATTTGTCTTTACTACCGACAGAAGATTAACCTTGTCCTACTGCCGAGCCATGCTGTGGTATTGTCTGCGGGAGCACTAATTGGTGTGGACCAAATTCATGCCAGGCAGCTTGCTAGCAATTGAACAATATAAAAGGTCATCTAGTGCTGAAATTCATGTCCTGTTTAGACTCACGGTACACTTGTACAGACATAAAACCAGAATCTAGCTAATTCAGAACCATTTTTAGACAGCAGATAATGACCAGGAAGCCTTCCTAACACACCTGACTTTCTCTGGTTTCTCAGAAACAGTACCTGAGGAATAGGAGCCACTGAACAGGCTGGAATGCTCTATCTCCTACCGGGATGTCAACTACTACCCATATTTTTCCCACTAATTGTGTCTGGTTCTCTCATTCATTCACTGTGATGCACTTTAATCTAATCCTTGAATAATTTGTCATCCCTTCCCATCTTGTAGTGTCTTGAGTTTGTTCTCAACAGTCTCCATCCTGTACTAAACTAATTAAAAATTGTCATTAATATTATTCTCAGATCCCTGTGGAATCAATCTTGATGCTGGACCATGGATAGTTACTTAGCTGATTTTTGTAACCAGTTGCCTACAGCAAAGGAAGGGGCAGGAAAATTAGGTGAGCAGTGATTCTCTCTACTGATCCTGTAATTAAGAAAGGTGAGCAGCAGCAAATATCACCAAAGTTGTCAGATAGGCTTAGCAATGTTTTACATTCTATCACATTATTCCCATTCTGTCTCTCTGAGCAGGCAGCTGCTAGACTTAACTACAGTAAGATAATGTCACAAAACAGAAGCAAAATATTTTGATCTGGGGACTGCAGAGCTGTGGGTGGTGTAAACTGTGGCCTGCTTGTAGATCAAAGACGAACCAGGAAGAACTTTTAGGAGAATGAGAATCGAGACTATGCTGTTACTAAATTAATGTGCTATCCTTGCTTAAGTCAATGGGAGATTCATCATAGTCTCCAGTGGAGTCAGAATTTCCTTCTCAGGACTTAAAATTCTACCAGGTTACCAGAAGAAGACTCAAAACATCATTTGTTGTGCATTTTTGGAGACCAGATACACATAGCTGGTGTATCCCACTTAGCCACATCCCAGATGCATATTGAGTAAGATTCATGCATTCATTAGGTTCTCCACTCATTGATGCCTTAATTTCTACTAAGTGGGAATCTTGGCATACGGAATGGATAGAGGTCCTGGTCTGCTCTGGCCTTGTCTCTAGTCTGGATGATCACAGGGCACCTAAGAACATCATGGTACATATCCACACATCACTTTAGATGCAGCCTAAGAAAATCATAGTATCATAGAATGGCCTAGGCTGGAAGGGACCTTAGAGATCATCTAGTCCAACCTCCCTGTTATGGGCAGGGACGCTACCTCTCAACTAGACCAGGCAACACATGGGGACCGAGCAGGAATCGAACCCACGACCTCGGTGTTGGTCATTGTTGTCAGCACCCCGCTCAACCCACTGAGCTAACCCCCTGTCTTCAGAATAAAAGAGGTAAATACCAATACATGGAGATGTCTGTGTATTTCCAGTAACAATTCAATCATTCTACCTGGAGATACTGTTGTTTCATAAAGGGTCTAATAATGCTCTCGTGTCCAGAAATGAATCTTTAAAAAGTCTTCTGCTGTCTAATTGCAATAACTCAAAGACATTCCAGCTAGAAAGATCATTAACATTTTAAGCATACCCTACACTGCAGCTACTGCATGTTTCCTTACGTTCCTATAAAACTTAGTGCTAGTTCATTCCAGAACACAGGAAAGTGTTCATTCAACACATTAGGAAAGTGCTTTAATTAGGCTGAAGAGCAAATAGTAGAATGATGTGCAGTAAAAAGTGGTAACCATTTGGTGATACCTTGTATGATTCAGACAGTTCTTCCTTTGTAATTCATACTGGTTTTTCATTAAATTAACACAGGTCCAGCATGTAAAGGAAAGAGGGGGAAGAGAATATAAAGAGAGGAGAGTCTTTGCCTTGGTCTGCCAAGAAAGAGGAGTCCCACTTCTGTTACTTGCCTCTCCAGGATGTTTCTTCCCTTATGCATTTATAAGTCCCATAAGCTAGGGAAACAGACCATTGTTGGGGCCATATCTGGGTTGCGTGTCTGCCAAGTTGTGAGAAAAGGGATTTCATAACCAGCTCTACCAAAAACATGTTTTAGAGGAAACCTTCATTACAAGTAAATGAGCTAATGAAGGGAAATGCCCTCATGTTTTCCAGAGGCACATAGCACAGTCCTTAAAGCAAATCCCATAACTTAAGCTTACTCTCTCATAAAGGAGAATTTTTCTTCCCAGCGTACAATACTATCCTTGGGAAGAAAGAAGAGTTTGTGATCTGAGCTGGAGTCAGCCAGTCTGTACTACACCTTTGGTGTACCCAGTGAGCTGAATGGTCACTTCGGCAAGCTGTAATGAGGCTGTGTGAGCACTGACATTTTTGTCGGTGCGGTCTCTTGTAGGAGTTTGTTGCTGTCTGTGCCACTCTGATCCAGACACATCAGAGATGATTTCCTGAATAAGAGGGCAAGGAAGGTATGGAAAGGTTTTTAAATTGGGACATTTTCCTGCTACAGTCTAAGCCAAGAGCAGTTATCAAATTAATTCATAAACACCACAAGTCACTGATGGTTCTTTGAGGCTTCCAGATTCAACAGAGTTCAGACCAATGATCAAGAGTCAAAGGGTCTCTCACTCATTAACAATCCTGTGAGCCATCAGTTTCCCAAGAGCCCTAGGTTTTATAGGAATGTCAGAAAATATGCAGTAGTCGTGGCGTAGCGTATGCTTAAAATGTTAATGACCTTTCTAGCTTGAATGTCTTTGAGTGACTGTAATTAGACAGGAGAAGACTTTTTAAAGATGCATTCCTGGAGCAAGATAAGTACTGTTTCCGTTACATATCGTTCTTCAAAGACAGCATCTGAAATACGTATCTGAAGTGTAGCATCTGAACACTGTTTAGTTTACTCCAGACTTCACTGTAGCAGCCTTCCGTGAATTTAATAAGGCTGCATTAGAATGAGCAGTGCCCAGGGTAACGTGAGTCAATGAAAAGCAATTTAATTTAGTTTATGGAAGAGACACATTGTCTCTCTCTCCCCTCCATCTCCCCCCCCCGCCTCAATCCCCTTGCCCCTCCACAAAGTAGATTAAATTAAAATCTTTCTTGCGTATTGAATGAATGCTTTCAGGATTGCGTATCATACTGTGATCTCTATAAAATCTTTTGTAAATTCATATATTTGGCTCACTGAGTATTTAGTCTAAGGTGCAAAGATGAGCTGAGCATACATGAATACACTTTTCTAAACATACATGTAGACAACTATTTAATTCACTGAAATAAAAAATAAAGGAACGAAATAGCTGAAGCCCAGCTGGTATAAACAGGATGGTTATGATAATCTAAGTATATATGCTTTTATTTTTTGCGGTTCATTAACACCTTTATGATTCTATGATTCTTTGCCTTCAATGCCACATATACAGGGCACGCAGTAGGAAATCCTGTCACTACTGCACAGAGTTTGGCTCTTTAGTGACATGGCATGGTGAAATATCCAGGGTTAGTGTCCAAAAGAACAAAAAGGTTATGTTCTCTGCCATATGCTGATTTGCCAAGGACTAGTGTATGTGATATGTTACATGTTGGTAATGTGGAAAGTGACAACATCCCAGAGACACCGTCACCTCTCAAGCCAAAGAATGACTTCATTAGGCTGCAGAGGAAAACTTTGGAAAGATGCCCTTCTGGATCCAGGATCAGAGTCCAGACAGTAAATACTGGTTTTAAATACTATGCATTAATCAGGACAACAATGGGTGGGACTGTACATCATCACGCAGGTATATGGCACAGCACAAATCAGTGTTTACAGCAGGGGTCACTAGCTGAAGCCATCCCTTGCCACAGGTACAGAAGCTGTGTGGTTTAGTCTCCTTTGAACTGTAAATACTGAGAAGTTGCACCAGGGTGTATATTGCACTTCCATTTCATGTTTTTATTTGATGTCACCTTTCATGTCTATTTCATATACTCTGTTTTTCGTGTTAAGGTTTCTGCTGGCAGTTTGAATTTTCTTGAGATGTAGATGTTAGAACCAAATGACTGAGTGTGGAGGTCAGCATTTGTTGTTCTCTGCTTTGGACTCTGCTTGTTAACATTTAACAGCAAAAGGTAAGCGTACAGCATGCAGCACTATTAAGAGTTTTAGTTCTTCTGCCTAGAGGGCATCTGTACTTCATTTTTTGCTACCAAGGCAACAGTTTAGCTTCAGGCAACAACTCATAGAGTAACTGTGTATGCTAATACGAGATCAAGCTTCTTCAGAAAATAAAACTATGTCACCCTGTGATTAGTTGTAAGGGTGAATTAATACCAGAATTGCAAAGCTAAACATAATCTCCGTAACACCAAATTTACTTCCTTCTTTAATAAACTGAGTTCATGTTTGAGAGGCAAATTAAAAACCAACAAGCTTAACTTGTCTAGAAGTAGAAAAAAAAGTCAGGAGAAAAGTAGATTTATTCAAACAGATGTCCATACTTTTCATATAAGTAGTCTTAGAGGGACAATATATCACAACTGTATTCAATGTTTGTTCATCAGAAATTATCTCACCATTCACAGTACATAATTCCAGGTGTTGCTAACATCTGTACATACTATAAACAACAAATGCATGGTTTAATGACACCTTCTGCTATTTGGAATTGTTGTGGATTAAGTTTTGTCAGACATTTTGAAAGATATACAAGTTTCATGCATCAGATATATCTGCCCTGATTCTCCATTCTGCTATGGAATTTATGGATAGAATACAGCAAAGAAACTGTACAATGTGCTGAGAAAAGGCATATGGGTTAAATAAGAAACAATGGGCTGAAATACTGCATTGTGTACGTGCATGAAAAAGACAGCAGTACTTACCTGGGGAACCAATCCCAGCAGGTGTTTACTGATGAAATTGGTTTGTGAGTCAGTCAGAGCTTTTACTGCTAGCATGCCATAAAGCTACATGGCTCATGAGTCTCTGTTTTTTCCCCCATTTTATTTGTGAACCCTCCAAACCAGAACTGTGTGTCCTCTGCAGGACTTGAGCTATGTTCCAGAGATGCTGTGGGTAGGGAAGCCTGAGTACTGGGTGGAGCTCCACAGTATCAGTGTGTTCGGTGGTGGCGGTGATGGTATGGGGCTGCTTGTTGTAGGATATGGAAGGATCCTGGTGCAGTGCCAAAATGCCAGGCACTGTGCTGGTGGGGCCTCTGAACTAATGCTGTGCACTGGCTGAATTCTGGAGTCAAGAAGGCCAGGGTGCAGCAGGGCTGCGGGCCACGTAAGATCACAGCATAACGTGGAGAACGTATGACCGAGATGTAGCCTTATTGTTGGTCTGCAGAAAGGTACTTGAAAATCCTGTTTGATTTCCATTAAGGAAAGTATTTCCGAGCCCTGCTTTGAGGAGGGTATTTCTGTGGCTAGACAGAAGTATTAATGAAGAGCTTTCAAATTTCTGAAGCCTAGTTATTGTAGTAGCTATCAAGAGTTTTATTAGCAGCTGTTCTATGTGAAGAAGCAACTCTCAGTAATAAGAACGCCATAGTACGAACAAACTCACATACGCCCTCAAATTACGCATGAGCAGAGTAATGACATCCTTTTACCATTAGCAAGTGCCTTTAAGTTGGAAGGCTTCTTGTGAGTGCAGATTTCGTAGACCTTCCCATGAAAAATGCCTTTAAGCCATCACAACAAGGCTGATGGTACAGTAATTTCCTAAGTCAATGACTCCCTGGCCTTGTACACAATAATTGCAGTGCCTTCTCTTTTACCCCAGCTGCTGTTTCTTTTTTCATAGTTCTGCCTGCATATTCCATGGAAGAAGACCTTTATGACTTGTATTTTTCATATGTTATTTTATAGAATCATAGAATGGCCTAAGCTGGAAGGGACCTTAGAGATCATTTTAATCCAGCCTCCCTGCCGCCAGGGACACCACCTCTTGACTAGAACAGGCAACACATGGGGACCAAACAGGAATCGAACCCGCGACCTTAGCATTGTTAGCGCTATGCTCAACTGACTGAGCTAACCGGCCCCCTGTAGAGCCAAGGCAAAGATAGCAGTCATAAAGTGAAAAAGCATTGCTGTATATACGTGTATACATACATATAGATGTAATGTTTTCCTCTCAGACACTCCGTATTGAGCTACTGTTGTCTAGAACTAGTATCCAGTTTAATGGCTCCCATCCTCTTGCCTTGCCCCATGTCTTCTGTGATGAAAGAGCAAATTCTTTCAGAGACAGGCAATATTCCCATTGATAAAACAGCTGGGACATCTCTTCAATATGCCCATTTCTTACCCAGGTTTTCTGGCCACTAGGAGAAAAAAAAACCCAAACAAACAGGAAGAAAACCCTAGGTCATCCTCTTTGGAGCTCTTTTCCCATCCTGTTTTATTTAGGAAACCTCAGTAGAACTTTGTAAGGGTAGGTAGGCAAATATAGTAAAACTTAATAGCACAGATTCAACAGGGACAGATGTTGCAGAGTGTGGGCTGAATGTTCATGCTCCCTCTCTTCTTTTTGGGAAAATCTTTTAACAGTCATTCAATAGCAGAAAAGTACTAAGAAAGTTCAACAGCAAAAAAGAGGCATCCAACTTTTGAAAGTATACTTGAACTTTATAATTATGTTCAACCAACATCTCAATATACACTCTCATCCTGGAAGCACTACTTTCTGAATAATCATCCTTCTCAGCCTGGTTTCTGTAGAAGGATCCAAACCCTGAATAATTCACCTTCCCTCCACGTGAGAATCTGTGCTAATGTTTTCATCGTGATGTTTGTATGAGAACATGTGTATAGAAGATCCGCTGCTCTCCTCAGCTGGGATTTCCCTTGCAGATCCTTCTCTAGTCAACTCAGTTTACAAACATATTTTCCAACTCAGTGTCAGAAGTCTATCCTAAGTTGATTTATGTTTCTTTCTGGACAAAGAACAGTTCTAGAAGAGAGATTCATTAAAGACTCTTTACACCAAATACCATCTCCATCCCATCAGACCCAGCTCTGTGGACTGTATTATGTTACAGTTTTTTTCAGATTCCTTCTGCTATCCTCCCAACTTTTCCTTCTTTTTGGAGTGGAATTTAAGCACCACTTTTTATAAATACTCCAAGAGGTCCCAGACACTCTCAGTGTACTGTAGTAAATAGGAAGTGTCTTGCTTTCCATGAAATGAATTCAAGCTTCATAGGTCTGATTCTTCTAAAAATTCTCGTAGGCACTGAGTTCTACACAAAATTTTAACATAAAACATGCGACTGGTATAACTTAGAATGCCCTTTGGTCTTTGACAAAACATGACTACAGTCAAGAGATCATCAAACCATTTGCCTGTGTTTTCTTCCAGTTTATCCCACAGTAAATAGATTAGAGGATTTTGTCTTTCTTGTTATATCCATCTCTGTAGCCAAATTGTTTGTTCTGGGTATGACAGCTCTGAGGATCATAAACAATGATTCAACTATCCCTCCTTTGAAAAGTTTGTTGATAGCATTAGAAATTAACCCGTAACAGCTAAATTACTATTTCTATTCATCTTATTGTAGTTTTGACTTCTAATGAGTAGGAAGTGGCTCTCCTAAAATAAACCTATGGATTCTGGATGGAGAAAATACTGAAGTATTTATTTTTCCTCATTTTGGGCAACACATATTTTACCTAGCTTTTATCACAAATCCCTTGCTAAAGAAAACAATGTTTTCATTTTAGTAGGGAAAAGGCAATAGCTTCAAAGACGGAACATAAAGCTGAATACCAGAAGAAAGCTAGTTATTGAAATAAACAGAAAAGGTCCCCATTGAGAAGCCAAGTTTTTTATAATATGTTCTGATGAGTAGGCTTGGCTTTGAGGTTTTTTGGTCATTTACTCTGTCTTGATTCCAAGACTCTGGACAGTATGTGAATGTTATATATAATGTATTAATACCTCCTTTTTTAAGTGGAGGGGAGTGATCTTCTGTATTGGGTTTGCCTGGCTGGATTTCGGTGGTGAGGAGGCCGTAGGAGTGGCTTCTGCAAGAAGCTGCTAGAAGTTTCCCCTAAGTCTGATAGAGCCAATGCCAGCCGGCTCCAAAGATGCCAAGGCTGAGCCTGTCAGTAATGATACAATAGGAATGCCTCTGTGAAAACATATTTAAGAAATGGGGGAAAAAGAACTGTGCCACACAACAGATGCCGGAGCAGAGATTCCCCTAGGTCGTGGTGAAGACCATGGTGAAGCAGGCTGTCCCTCTGCAGCCCATGGAGGTGACGGGGTATAGATGTCCACCTGCAGCCCATGGAGGACCCCACTCCAGAGCATGTAGATGCCTGAAGGGGGCTGTGACCCCATGGAAATCCTGTGCTGGAACAGGTTGCTGCCAGAGCCTGTAGCCTGTGGAGAGCGAGAAAAGCTCACGCTGGAGCAGGATGGCTGGAGGGACTTATGTGACGCCGTGGGGGACAGCAGCTTCCCCTGAAGGACTGCACCCCGTGGAGAGCCTCACATTGGGGAAGTTTGTCAAGAACTGTGTCTTGTGAGAGGACTCATGTTGGAGAAAGTGTGTGAAGATCATCTCCCGTGAGAGGGACCCCACAATGGCCTAGAAGAGTGAGAAGTCCTTCCCCAGAGGAAGAAGGAGCAGTGGAGACCCCATTGGATGAACTGATCACAACCCCCATTCCCCGTCCCCCTGTGCTTCTCAGAGGGAGGAGGTGGATAAATTGGGATTGATGTTAAGCCCGGGAAGAAGGGAGGGATGGGAGGAAGGTATTACTTTACTTCTAAGATCTGTTTTATTTCTCATTACTCTTCTCTGATTTATTCTTTAATAAATTTAGTTAATTTCCCCCAAATCAAGTCTGTTTTGCCTGAGACAGTAGATGTGAGTGATCTCCCTGTCCTTATCTCAAACCATGTGCCCTTCGATATATTTTCTTCCCCTGTCTTAGCAGAGAACGGGGAGTGATAGAGTGGCTGTGTGGTCACCTGGCCTCCTGCCAGGGTCAAACCACTACATCTTCCTATTTAATTCTTCATGTATATATTCCTCTTAATATAAGATAATATATGTTAGTTTGGGGTTTTTTTCCAAGAATTAAAATATCCTATGATATTATGCAAGCGTCTGGTGTTTTTTTGCATCACCGACTGGTTCAGAATTGTACCTGTGCTGAGAAGTCCTGTTTAGAAATGAGAAGAGTGTCAAATTTTGGACATGAAGGTTTTAGTAATTTCAGTTGCTACTGATTTGCATGCAGAGACAAGATTACTAGAGAAATGAAAATTTGACATCTCATATAAACAGAATGATTTGTTCTTTAAATCAAAGTAACCTACTTTGGTTGCTTTTAAAGCCTCTTTTTTTTCAGCATCTGATTGAAGTGTTTTTTTTTTCTTTAGCAGAAGAATGTAATGTTCATTGAGTTGAAATTTACTCAGTCCTAACCTTAGAAACTGCAATTTCTGCCTAGAAAGTTATATTTCTGAAAATAAAGGTGGACTGCCAGTAGAAACAAAGGGTAAGTCTTAACAGATGGCAGTACATGCTGCAATTTTATGAAAATCCTGCCCATTACTCTATATACAACTTACTCCATGTAGTTGTTGAGATCTGTGTGATTTAGTATGAATATATATTATGTGGAGTTAGTTCTGCCTAAAAAGAAGGGCTTGTGTGGACTGACACGGTTACACGAATATACATTTTCTTACTTGTGCCTGACCTGTGGATAAAATTCCATTAGGCCTGATATTCAATACAAGCAGTGTAAGTGCGCAATCCTTCTTGACATTGGCCCTAGTGATAGGGGCTGACGTTTCTCGGAGATGATTCATGTACACATGTACATGAGCTGAGCTTGTTGCAAAGGTCATTTATACCGAGATAAATATACAGATAGACAGAAGCATCTGTGGAAAAATTGGTCAACAAGAGAGCAAATAAAGACCAAGAGATAATTTGGTAATGAGCTATTTGCCCGTTTTAGGGAATGTGACTTTTTCTGTGCTGCTAATAGTGAAAAGATTCTTTTGCAGCAGCTCTGCTACCTCATTCGTTGGCAAGATCCTACTCTACCAGGTATAGTGGCAGCTGGACCAGAACGACCATGTTTGACTTGCGTTTGTTCTTTGAGAACGACGTCTGGCTAGCAACAGAAAGAGATGGATCTCATTTGCCAAGCTAAAATATAATCAGTCTTGAATTCCAGAGGAAGCTTGAGTGGACTTTTGAAATACTCTCAATTCAACAGAGCCAAGTATGTCAAACTTTTTTTCATGAAATATGAGGGAACAGTGAATGCAAAAGCCCTATATATTAGCTGCAAATAGGTATAAAGAATTCTAAGGTGTATGGAGGACAAAATGTTTCAAGTGTTTAAATAACTCCTCCACAAACTAGGTAGTTGCTGACTGGCATAAAAGAGTTAATTACAAATGTCCAGTAGAATCTTTTCTATCAGTTAGCCATAAGGGGTAACAAGATCTTCCACCATATCCTTTTGAGTGGAAGTAGACACGGTTTGTAAGGTAATAGAGAAGATTAATAGCTATATTGTTATTGAAAAGAAAATGAACATCACGCTGAAATGCCTTTCAACTTTTTACAAGTTCAAACTGGGCTCCAGTGGGACTCTAATCTGCCTTTGGGCTTAAACTGAAAGACTCAAATCAGAGCTGCTTTGTATGTTTGGATCATTGGTTTATAGCTGAGTTCCAGCCCCATCCTGCTGGAAATCCCCATGCCCCATTGCTCTTCTGATGAGGTCAGGCACGGGATCCTCACTGCCAGGTACGATAATGAACCTTTTCTTGGCAGTTCCCAGTGAAAGCTAGCTACCAGCTGTTTCCTTTGACTGGATGAAGCCAGTGCTTTTCTGTTGCTGCTTTTTGGGGGGCTTTAATGCCTTTTATCAAGAGTTTTCTCTTTATTTAAACAGACTACTATGGCAGTACACATAAGAAATTCAAAAAGCTTTAAATAAGGAAGAGACTTCAAATGTTCAGTGTCTCCATCATAACAAGGACAGCAATGGTCAGTGCATTCAGAGGCTACTCCAGGGTAATGCTTTTGCTGTTCTACTTGTTAAATCATTTACAGGGGACTGCATTCCCACTGCTGTATCCTCACTTAAACTTTTGGAGAAAGAAGGGATTAGAGGAAGAAGGCCCTCCTGTACCCATTACACTTTTTATGCCAAGGTATCTTGGAACAACCTTTCACTTGTAAACATTTTTGACCTCAAGAAACTCTTCTTGAATCTTCAGGTGTCCAGCATTCTTAGAAAATGGGTTAATAGCACTAACTAAAATGCTGCCAGTACACTTTGATTTGAATGTATCTGTAGATAAAGCATTGCTAAATTGGAATATAAGACTCAGTTTCAGAGCCTTCTATCATAGAATCATAGAATCATAGAA
>NW_009709745.1:0-21460 GCF_000703405.1 Apaloderma vittatum
CTGGCCGAGCTCTGCCCCCTCCCCGCCGCACCGCGCCCCTCAGCCCTGCCAGCACAGCCCGTCCCTTGGTCCTCCCTGCCTTTGGCGACCTAGCAGCTCACCCACCATGCTTTTTGTACCGGGAAACAGCTGCTTGGCCACATTTTCAGTTCGGTGCCTGCAAAGGCCCTTCTGAAAAACCATTGCCGAAACACTGGTTTTGCCAGCACTCAAAAGGCGTGCAAGTTTGGAGCGTAAATTAATTTGCTGGAGATTGTATCTGTAGTCTGGAGAAGTGCAAAGTTGTCTTTTTGGGCTTTCCAGGCTCTCTCTTCCCTCCTCTCGGAAGTGCGGTGTGCAAGCAGCTTTGTGTCGGTGGCCACTGGGTGAGAGAACAGTTATGTAAGGACATGTAATAGAGAAATATTAAATTAGTAACAAGACCAGTTCTCATTTCACTCTGCAGCGTGTTGTCAAAGGCCCAACTTCGTAAAGAAGCTTATGACACGTGCAGGGAATGACGAAGCCCTGGGTTTTGCAATGTGAAGCAAATGGGGTTCACGTTGAGGCTAACTCTTCTCAGACAAGGCACCTCTAGGAAACTAAAATATACCTGGTTCGCATTAGCAAGGCTATTCAATAAGAGAGTGCTTGAATATGCTGAACTGGGTCGCCATTGCAATGCTAGAGTCCCTTAAAAGACCAGCAAGATCTCTAAGTGAGAATACATCTCCCCCAGGACACCAGTTCCTCCACCAGCAGCCCCTATTTATATCCAAAAGGCACTGGAAGAATTTAGTGAAGGTGCAAACATTATGCTGAGACTTTCTTTCCACCCAAGACAAGAGGGTTGACAGGATCAGGGAAGAGGGCTAAGGCAATGGGTGAGGCAGTGGAGGAGGGTGGGAATCAGAGCCGGGAGACAGGAGGTGAAGAGGCTGGGGGTAAGAAAGGAGACCAGCCTTCCTCACCAGAGGATGGCGATGATGTGAGCAGGGAAAAATATGGTTTGTGCTGCAGCTTTCTAGCATATCCTCTGATTGAGAGCCTCTCATCAAACCAACAGCAAGAATTTTCTCATATCTTTTTAAATTTTTTTTTTTCCCAAGTGAACTAAACAATGCATTTTCTCTTAATCTAATTTAGGTGAAACTCTACAGTGCAATTTCCCAATTAGAAATCAGCCTATCTACATTCAGACAACCTTCCTAGAAAATTCCACTCCCTGCGGGCAACATTTGGCAAACTGGAAGAACGAAAAAAATAAAGCAAGCTGCTATAACGGAGACTGTCAGGCCACCTAAATCACAGGTGATGCTACCAACTCAGCCAGAGCAAAGCAGAGCATGAAGACTCCTGTTTTGCACAGCTACATCTGCAGCTACTGCAGCAAAAATGTTACAGTATGCCTATGGGAAGACAACTTGTGTAGTTCTAACCCTGACAGGATCACATTAAGGGCTTAAAAAAGAGCAGCGGCAATGCTCAGCAGGCCAGCCCTGGATGGACTGCTGACCCCCATTCACCTCTGCTAATCTACAGGCTGTAATCAGATTTTCAATTTATTCCCAATACAGATTGTGAAACCCATCAATATCAAGTGCAGGCAGAAGATTTACGAACTACTCAGAATACAATCTAGGTTTTTTAGACTGAAAATGCTCGTTTGCATGATTTTTTGTTTCTTCTTATGTCAATGCTTCATTTTAAGGATTATACAAAATCTCCATGTAGAACAAAGAAGGAAAATCAAAACACTTAAAGAAAATTCTGGTTTCTCAGGTCTTGAACAAGTTGCCTAAGGCTGCTGTAAACCCAGCCACAACATAATCTGAAAGAGATGGAACTTCAGGAAGGCAGAATGTGTCCCTGAACACTAAATGGTGTGTGGTTGCACCAGTCTGACACAGCACATTTTTCTAACATTTAAAAACTTTCTTTCCTTTGCAGATAATCATGATCGGATGCAGAAGGATCTTCGTGGCATCAACTCAGTGTGCTTCAGCACAGTTGTTAACTGGATTTGAGTTTTACTTCCTCTGTAAAGCACATAATCCTATAGGGGAAAGCAAAGCACCATCTGTGAAATAGAGCCTGATTTATAGTACTCATGGATTCCAAAGTGGGTGGAAGGTAGCAGAGTGAGAGCTAAAATACATTATTTCTAACAGGGAGGGGGAAGCCTAGAGGAATGGAGACAGGAGTTGCATAACTAGGCTGGTACTTGCACCCACAAACCATGTGGAAGGTTAAAGTCAAAACAAGCCCGGTAGTGTCTCCAACACAATGTGGATGGCATTGGTTTGTGTGATGCAGCTGTGCTAAACCCTGAGCAGATTTGCTGGCCTTACACAACGGCGAGCAAGAGGAGAATCAACCCCAAAATTTCATTTCCACAGCAATGCTCCAAAGAGAGCTTGAAATGCAGGGCAAAAGGGGGAGCAGAAGGGGGAAGCAGAGACTGACACTAACTCTGAAAATTCCTATGCTGCTTTAATTCTATTAATGTAAAATACTTGATAGCTAAGGGTAAGAGGCCTTCCAGGATGAGGGGTCTCGCAGGATATGAGGTCTTCCAACAAAAGTGTCAGCTTAGAAACAGCAAAAAACATGTTCTGCTCTCCCTATGATTAGGAAATGCAAGTAAGACATCATTTTTTTCTCCCTATAAATATTTAAATTTTCTCTTCCCCCCTAGAAGAGAAAAAGTGAAATTAAATCCACAACATCAGAGTGAGCTTCCAGGTGATTTCTTTGCTAGTAAGTTCAAACAAGCAAGCAAAAAGGGGATCCTTTTATCCTATTTTAAGTTTGTTCAAAGGTGTTGATAAAATGTGTTTTAAAACCTCTCTTTGTGAAACCAGCCATTTTTAATGAAAAACCAGTGTGGGCATAAAAAAAATTACCTTCCCTGCATGTGTCCATAATGACTAATGAATACAGCAACAGCAGCACATGCAGTGGAGCTCCTCTCGTCCTGGGCTGAGCCTTGTCCTGCTCTGAGTAAGGAGCAACACAGCACCAAGCCACCCAGGGGCTTTCTGGTGACTTGTGGCAAGCCTGTCCCACCAACACTGACTTATAAGCGCTTTTTGTGGCTCTGCGTTGCCTGCCTTTCCGTGCTGGCAGTGAGCATGGGGCTCAGCCACCTGTCAGCGGGGGCAGGTGCTATGGTTGCAGCAAAGTCGGTATGTCATGGTTATCTTCAGTCTCTCTAAAAGCACAGCAGTGGCAGGAGAGGTGAGAGCAGAAACCAGCTGGATGTGTGTTTAGGAATGCAATCCCTGCAACGTCACCATTGTTGGTACCTGGAAGAGCTCAGCTGAAGGCACAGAAATACGTGGATCTGCGCGGCAGCTGCAGCTCTGACTGCAATAGACAGGGCAACCTGTTGCTCCCTCTCACTCTTCTGTTTTGCAGAGATGCTCCTTCAGTCTTCAGTGACACTCAGGCCACATAAGGAGGGGATCCTCCTTGTGTAAAGTAGCCTTAGTTGTCTTGGCTTGCTTATCCTTTCTATTACTGTGGTATAACTTGCTGTTCTGTTCCCAGGTTGCTTTATCTTGCCGACAAGGTCCCCTCTCACAGATTAGCACAAGGATTCATTCCTCGTCGTCCCACTCTCTTGCATTCTCGGTGCAAAATGCAAGCTCTCTACTCCTTCAAATAAAGAGATATGGATTAGAGCAGGTCTGCTAGTGAGCTGCGGATCTGGCTGCAGAGTAACACTGTGCTATGATTTTCTCAGCTGTGCTTTAATTAATTTTCACGCTGCTGGTAGTGCCTGCCAAAGTCAGCTAGCTGTCTCGCCAGGCACTTCTTTCAAAATGCAATGCCAGGGGAGAGACATTCCTACACCCCTTTTGGGGTGGCGGGTAGGGGAGTGTAGTCCATCTCCTCACTCATTGGCCATGGGGCTGGTGTGCTGATCAAGTATGGTCCTCCTTGCGGTCCCTCACGTGGCTCCCAAGCCCTGCCCGCAGTAGGTTAAAGATGACGTTGCCTGAAACTTTTGCAAGCTTATGAAAATGTGCAAGGGCAGGAGGGAGAAGGACTCTTGCCTGACTGAAAGCTCTGAGTCCCAGTGGTGATTTGGCTCCCACAGGGGTGGGAGCAAGCCCTTGCGTCTTGTCAGCAGGATGCCTAGTGGAGAGAGTTCCGTGTCTCCTGCTCTCTCATGTTCTTCTGCAGTTTGCTAAACTCATCTAACCATGGTAACAGAGCCTTCTCATTCAGGCCCCAGCCTGACAGTCTGCGTCCCTGCTTGTCAAGTGGAGAGCAAGTAAGACAAGAGAGCAATCCATGGCATCGCCAGTGTGGGAAAACGTATGTGTCATTTCCATCTCAAGAAATGTATCTGAGCAGAGAAGCCACTTCTCTGGCCTCTGGGCTCTCCAGTGAGGAAAAGGATAGTCGCATGCTTTCTGCTTTTCCTTTATTTTGCTCTGCAAGGCTGACAGATGGTGTGTAGTGGAGCCAAGGCTGGATTCCAACTTGTATCTCCTTCAGTTGCTTGCAACTTACTGAGAACAGATTCTTCCTTGAGATGACATTTCCATCTCATCCCAAAGGGGACTGGTTTTAATTTTCCTTTAAAGTTTAGGCTGAGTTAGTATTGCTGCTCTGGGATTTCACAACCAGTAACTAATCCCTCCTGGCCCAACACTCCTGCTGTGGACATCCAACCCAAGTGCTCATGGAGTGAGGGGTATTCTCCTGAAGGACAGTTCAGCCTGCCTGTGGTCAAAGTACACTTGTGCAGTTCCTCCAAGAACTACAGAACGATCCTGCAGTGATTTTGTACTCCTAACTCCTATGTGCATCAATTTTTAGGTCTCATGGAGATTTAAAAGATTTTGAGCAAAGCTTAAACTTAGTTAATGATCTGCCTTCAAACTATGAACAGAAAACAGGCCAAGTTTGAATATGCACAATAAGATTTCATTGTCTGGTCTGTTTTATTTGCCACATGTAAATAACCACTAAATAGTATTTATTTCCACCCAGTTCTTTTGTCATGTTACTTCACTATCTTGGCAAATATGCTGACAGTTTTTAGGAACGTGTACAGCTGCAGTCTGTGTCCCGGAGATACTGCTGCCAAAAATTAAGACATGGTAATGAAGAGGAGATATAAGCAAGAGGGGAACAGGAGAGGGAGGCCAGGGGCTGCAGCTAGAAGATCTCACCATTCATCAATCGATTCTAATCACCATGCAAACTATGGGAGGAGCCTGGAAAATGGCAGACTAATTCCTTGGTCATGGAGGGCTTCAGGTCCCAGAGGCAGAATTCAAGTTGGAAAATTATGTTTTCCCTGTGGGCCATTCATTCAGAGAGAGAGCCTGTCAGGGAAGTACATCAGCTTGGCCTTTTGGGCGCCAAATGATGCCATCATTGCCATCTGCCTATAGCAGCTGCAAATCTGGTGAACCTTTTTTTTTTCTGTTTTTAAAGTCCCCAAATGCTCAGTCTGGCACTTTTCCTGTAAAAGGCACTTGCCTGTCACTGGAGGCATGGCTACATGGCACACCAGAGAAGAGGCATGTCCCAGCTCATGCTGGATTCTAGGGGCACCAGCCCAGGGTATCAAGGGAAGCCCAAGAAACAGGAAATAGAGCCAGATCACAGCAAGGTCCTTTCCACCAGACAAAGCACACACAGAGCAGATGAAAGTTTGGCTGGTTTCATGGTTTCTGACACCATCTTGCTGCTGACTTGTTTCCTTCTGTGCCTCAGTGCCTCCCGGGGGCTGTAGCAGACATCAGTGAGACCTTGCTGCTTCTCAAAAAGAAACCACTGGCAGCAACTCTTGTCCTCTGCAGCTCCTAAGGCCATGTGTAAGCACTTGATAGAAAGAGTAGGAAGTCAAGGCACCAAAGACTGAAATGACCTGTCCCAAGGCTGTGTACAAAGCCAGGAGCAAAAAAACCCAGAGCCCAGACCACTGTTAGCAAGGCAGCCTCCCCACCTGCTGGCCTTTCTAAGCTTTATAAATCCAAAAAAAGTAATGAAAAGCAGGAAAATTACTTGCTGCCTCCATCTACTCTAGACTCAAGTGATATCAGGCTCCACCAATGCCTTCACCTCTTCCACGCTCATGTCTCCTGGCATGTCCTTGAAGTCCACTGGGGAATTTTTGTTTTCATGTCTAGTGGTGAAAAAGTAGCCGTGTGTTTATACACAAGTCTGCAGTTGTGTAGATGGTAGGATGCAAAACAAAAATGGCTATTCTTATGAACCTTCCTGTTTACTTACTGTGGCAGCTAACTCAGTAAATGTCCCTGTGTTTAAAGTTATAAAGAGGCCATTCAAGGGTTGGAAATCTCTTCTCATTCAAGGCTTAGAAATCTCTGAGGATCAGACTCCAGGCACAAATTAGGTAATGGTCGTATTAGCATGGCCTGTTTTTCCAAGGCAGCTGATAACATTGTATCTAACCAAAACTATAACATAAATTTGCCCCAGGAAACAGGCAAAATGGGTTGTTTCAAATTACTTATCCTGGGGGAATTTTAAGAATCCCTGTTAAGGAGTTAGGGACATGTGAATTTGATTTGGAATCAGTCTGATGCCATGAGAACTCTGGGAATGCAGCTTTTTAAAGGAATATTGGTTCCTTTGTTGTTGACTGAACTTCTTCCTCAGATTTTCTAGGGTCATGATGTTGAAAGTCACTCACATGCTTAGGTATTATTTTATACTGCAGTGAGAACTGAGGCTTCTAGGCTCTTGCATGTAGGAACACCCAAAAAAAGGGTTTTTTACCTAAGACAAAGATGAAAAGGTTTTTTTGACCTAAAGTTCCTGGGAAAATAAAATCAGCCAGAGAAGTTTCTAGCACACACAGCACTGTGGACTCATATAGCTGAGGAGGTCATGCAGATGCAGCAAAAACTCCCTCCGACAAGCGGGAACATCCCAGGAACATGCCTGCTTTGCTTGTTGCAGCGGGCCTCTACGCTAGCTGCTTGTCGGCCCCATGGACCGCCAGATGGGCTAAGCTTTCGCTGGGCAGGGGAGCACCCCACCACCTGACTGCCACCTCTGGCGGCACATCCATGCTGCACCAAGGCCTTTGGTTCTGGAGCTAGGTTTTTCCTCACCAGAGAAAAGTAATTCCTAACTTTCCACTGCTGTTTTTACGTTTTCCTCCAAGCACTGAGGATTTCCAGAGGCCATTTTGATGTAAACCTGACAAAATTTTGTCTTGCACAGAACTTCCTGCAGGCTGCCAATGGGCCTCAGTCTTCCTGGTGCTCAGCCTTGCCACTCAGCTCCTGCTGGATGCCTCAGCTTGCCTCCAGGCCAGGACCAGACAGCACTAGGAGCTGTAACAGGCATTCTTGCGCAAAAGGCAGTTTCTGTCTCTTCTCCGTGCTCAGACGGCTCCTAACAGAGATTTTTTTTTCCCAAGGACATCTGCATTTACCAGTCATTGGCTAGCACTTGGCTGCAGGAAGCTTATGCATCTTGGGGGACAAAATGCAGGACCCTTTGGCAGCAGTTCCGATCTAGATGTGATCTTGATTTCAGGTCATAAAAACACCACCTAAACCTGTAGTAAGTGCCAATGTGGAAAATGTGAGGAGATGGTGGGAATGGAATGATGTCACCCTTCCCCACAGGAAGGGCAGGCTGTGCATGAGCCAAGCCCGTGCATACCTGTTCCACCACATGGAGAGGCGGGGTGCATCCAACTGCATTCATATGTTTTAATCCCCGTGGCTTTCCACAAACACTGTGGTTGAGGTATTGTTACATACCATAGACAGAAATAGAAAGAAACATGTAAAATGGGCCTCGGGCAGGAATGAAAGCAAAAGTATCGACTGTGCCTGGCACGACTGGCACCCTAGAGGAGGCAATTGTTGTATGGGCCCTTGGAAATCAAGCACTGTCTACTGTGTCTTCAAGGACAATCAATTGTGGCTGTTTCCTGGCAGAACGCACAGATTAGCAGACTCCAGTCAAGAAGGACTCCACAAAGAAGAGAGATGGGCTAAAGATAAGACTTTCTGTAGGAGTTTATGAAAAGGCACCGCTCCATCAAGGGATCATTAGAAGACCACTGAAGACCTCCAGGGAAGCCTTTCAGAGATCCAGGACGCACGCATAATGACTATGTATAGAAATAGAATGTGTATAATCTTTCCGGGAAAACTAATGCCTGTGCATGTAACAGGTGGATATAAGCTTGGACGGATAACAGACACGGTGTGCACGGTAGGCGGAAGTATCCCCCCCATGCATCCGGCTGCAATAAAGAAATGTCTGCTTTCTAATACTAAAATTGAGTGTTAGAGAGTTCTTCACTGACCAGATTTCAGTAACAGTATGACAGGGCTGAGAAGAAGCTATAGAAAATACATGCAGCAAAAGGAACGAACACTACTCAATCCAGCTTAAAAACTGCCAGGTTTTCCTTTTTTGTTTCAAAAGACAAATGCTGGTGTATTTTTTATTTGCCTTATAGTCTTTGAGGTTTAACATTCTTGTTGTTGAACGCTCTTCTGTGGCCATGAAGGCTAAACATTTACTCTTCTGTAATGCAGGCTCTGAGTCACAAATAATTGCAGGACTAGAAGAGGAGTCTTACATAAATTACCTGCTTCCAGGAGACTTCTCCTCATTCCTGAGAGCTTCAACCCCTTTTCAGGATTGGTGAACAATTCACAAGCTGCCCCTGATTTTATTTCTGGTTAATATCCAATCAGATTTACTGAATAATTGTTTCTTCACATAATTATGTTTGCCAGCAAACTAGTGAAAAGCCACTCTCTGACTCCTTCAGTGTTTCATACCTGGATATTGTGCCTTGTCATCTGGGCATTTTTTGATTTTCTAATTATTATTATTTTTTGTTTTGGACGGGGTATTTCTTTTCCTTAACAGCACAGAGAGAAGAAAGCGTTGTAAAAGAATTAGCCTCAGAAGAGCTTCTACCTGTGGACATGGAAAAAATGGTTCCTATGTAAGACTTTTCCTTTCACAAGGGAGATCTAGAAAAATCCTTTCCTTGTGTTTTAGGGACATAATAGGACTCTGATTGTAGGGGAGAACCGTCCTGCGAGTTGCTTTGCAGGCAGAAGAAGAGGAGAGTTGCTGCGCTGTTTGGTTCTCGGCTGTCACCTTTATTCCTTCTCAAGATAAAGCAGAGACAGACAACAGAGCAAACAAAGCTAATGGATTAAGGCAAATTTGGGGCTGATTAGGCATGGTAAAGGAACGAGTCAGTGCTCCATGGATAATTCACGATGAAACAGCTGCAGGCTTCTCTTTTGAGGCAGAAGTAGAGCTCAGCAAAGTATTTCAACCTAAACAGCTTTTGGCTTTGAAAACTTAGTTATGATTCAATCACAGTATTTTGCATTTTGTGCTAAATTAATGAAATTGCTCAAGATTAAAAAATAATGCCACCGAACCTCTTTGTTTTGACACCTTTTAAAGCAGAACACTGTTTTTTAAAACTTTCTGATTTGGAAACATTTATTTTTATTTTATTTTATTTATATTTGTATTTTTACTTATTTTTATTTAGTAGGAAAGGAAATGACCACCCAGCTCTTGAAATCAAATCTGAGTATTTAACACATTTTTATTTAATAAGTATTGATCACTGAGGGTTTTAATGGGTAATTATGTTTCACCTCATACAGGTATTTCAGCTATACGTTTATTTTTTTACTGAATCTCCCCCTGCATCCAACTACTTTCCATTCAAATATACCATGTAGCTCCTCTGTGCCCTATGCAGGTGTCAGCCTCAGAGGTGCTAAGCAGCTATAAACTCTGTCCAGCTGGCAGGGTGAGACACACGTCTCCTTTCCTTTTGCTGGAACAGTACTAGCCAGAGAAGTATACTACAAACATGCCACCTCCCTTGATCCTGGCAGAAAATACCACTCTTAATGGAAACCCACTGCCATGCTGTGTGGTCTTTTGTGTTTTTGGGATCTCTGCAGAAGATCACCTGTGCTTGTGCAGAGAAAAACAGTATTGTAGCAGTCACTAATCAGAAGGCTCCCAGATATCAGGGACTGGCTGCAGAGAGGACACTTTGGGGCTCTTGGTTTTGGACTTGCCCATACTGGCAGGTCTTTACATATAGATCTGTGCGTGTAGGTGCATGATTCATGCTCTGAATAAGTAAATGCTGCAGGACCAGCTCTTCCAATTTCCCTTGCAGTGCGTTAGAACAAAAAGAGATCAGTTGTCCACGCTCCTGTAAAATGAGGCAAGAACAGGTCTATATGTATATGATAGGATATTGTGCTTAAGAGCTCCCAAGTTTTTTCCCTTTCCAATTTTCACTTTTTTCTGAAGAAAAAAATTTCCATAGCATTTTAAAATGATATTTTTTGTTGAAAATTAAGTATTTGTATCCCTCCAAAGTAATTTCCAGAACTTTGTAACAGCAGAATAAATTCAGATATCTGGAAACTTAATCTGAAAGCACATGTAAAACATAAATGATATTTCATAATTTGGCATCTGTATAATTGTTGGGCTGGCTCTGTCCGGAAAGGTATTTTCTTCTGGATCCACACACTAGATACATCAGTAAAACTTTGCAATAGCCCACAGTGAAATCTAAGGTTTTCGTTATAGTGAAACAAGACCTTTTACTAGATGGCCTTTTTCCTCTCCAGATGACCCTTCTTCTGCAACAAAGATTTTACACATGTGGAAACAAAATCTGGTACCTTCTCAAAGAGGAGAATCACTGCTTCTCCTGATACTGTTTGAAAAGGAATTGGCTCACTCCTCCCATCTCTGTCAGTAGATTTACCTGCTGAAGCATGGGCCTAGGAGCTTTGATGGACTTGAGCAGGGGGAAGTATTAGTTTCCTCCTGGGAGCCTGCTGACACACATCAGTGTGTTCAGTGTGTGTATCTGTGCCTAGTCACTCCTGCTGCTGTGCCTTCTGACACCCAGTGACAAATCCCCTTCCCCAAACATTTTACTGCTGGCATAGACAGCAAGAGACTTGCAGCAATGATGTATTACCTTACCACTTGTCATTCAATGATTTCAGTGTGTGTTGCAAAAGCTAGGTTTCCAAAACCTCTATAGGCTGGATTGCCCCAGGCACTGGAGAAAGGAAACAGTTTGGAAGAGGTCTCTTGCATCTCAAAACCACATGTGAAATTTACATGGACAAACCCCAAATAAGGCATGCCCTCCAGGAACTTGGAAAGTGTTTTAACAGCTGGTGAATCCTTCGCTGTGTACCTGGAGGCACACATTTCTTTGTGTCAACAGTCTAACGAGTGAGCCTTAGTCATGTGGACTGGTGTGTCTGCCAGCCTTCCCTCAAGCCCCTGTTTTTGAGGCAGAATTTTGGGCTGGCCCGGCAGTGGTATAACTTGGGCCACCCACTGGTCTGTGTTGCTTGTAGCACTCCTGTAACATCCCACCAAAGATCCAAAGCGCTATGGTATATACACCAACTCTTTTGAGAAAGCATCAGAAAAAGAGATTCTGAAGCTCCAGTAACGTCAGGCCCCCACTATCTTTGCAAAAATACAACAAATTCATGCAGAAGTTGCTACTTTCTATATTGAATAATTTTTGCAACCTCTAGATAGCACAAAGGAGGCCTCCTATCTACCCAGTATGAATTCAAGTAGGATCAGTTCTCTAGATTTGTGTGTTATGACTGCACAAGCTGGAAAGACTTCAGGCCTTTTAAAATATTCAGGATATGTAGTCAAGCCAGGAGACAGTGTTTCAATGAAAAGAATAAAATTTTTTTTTTCTAAAATTAAAAATCCTGCTGAGAATAAAAGTGCATACATTGAAAATTCAGTTATTAAATTCTTTTTCTGGTGGCTATTCATTCTCACACTGCTACCCAACCTACCAGAAATATTGGCATGCTGTAGAGCTGAAGCAGATGCTGCTAGTGATCTTCTACTGATATCACATGTGGCAAGCCCCTTCTTTCAACTGTTCTCATACAAGTCTGTATTGTGTGAATACACCCCTTTTCTAACTCTTTTTCTTGTGTTGGTTGGTTTTCTGCCTTGTTCTCATTTGAGAACATGGCTTCCCCTTTCTACCCACTGAAAACAAACTTGAGCTTAAGGGTCCTTGCGCTTGGGTAAACCATCTCAATAAATCACTGCCTAATGACACAAGAGAAATATAAGGCCTATTCCCCTCTAGCCTCAAATCTGCTTAAGCCCCAGCCTGATGTTTTGTTCCAAGAAGTTACGCCATCCTTCCTCTCTCCACACCCACACTCACTGGAAAATCAACCTCTTCCCCAAGGATAGAGAAGGGCAATTCTCCCTCGGCAGAACTGAAATACATCAGTGTGTTCAATGTGTGTATCTGTGCTTAGTTACTCCTGCTGCTGTGCCTTCTGACACCCAGTGACAAATCCCCTTCCCCAAACATTTTATTGTGGTTGGACGCTGGCGTAGAGAGCAAGCTTGGGAGTCCAGCCACGACCTTTTCAAAAGTTAGAGGTCTTTCCTGTCTGACACAATGCCCTGGAGGGAGCACACAGCTGAAATTGCATGAACTGAGCTTGCCTTGCAATCAGTCCAGCCAAGCGATTGCTAAATGCAACTCAACATCCACCGCAGATGCTTATCTGCAAACTTTGAACACCCTGTCAGGTGAATCTGGGGGTTGATGCGGCTTTGGGGACAGGTATTTGATGCAATGTTGATGCGCACATTGAGAACTGAAAACATTCCACTGTAAAACTGCTTGAATACAGTTGCAGCACTTTTTCACCACTTTCTGAGACTTCTCATTCGTTACTTCATCAACATAGAATCGTCATAGATTGGATTGGAAGGGAACTTAAAGATCATAGGATGGCCTAAGCTGGAAGGGACCTTAGAGATCATTTTAATCCAGCCTCCCTGCCACCAGGGATGCCACCTCTCCACTAGATCAGGCAACACATGGGGACCGAACGGGAATCGAACCCGCGACCTTAGTGTTGTTAGCGCCACGCTCAACTGACTGAGCTAACCAGCCCCCAGATCACCTAGTTCCACTTCCCTGCTGACGTGGAGAAATTGAATAACTGAAGTTATTAAGCAGGTATTTTTTATTACGGCGCCAGGCACGTACGGGATAGTTCCTCAAAATAAATGCACGCCGGGGATGGGGAAACGCTGACAGATATGGATTGCCTACACGCATATTCATGACCTCATTAACGTAAGTCCCTGCCCAGTTCACATGTGCATTGCATCTGTCTGGTGGTCCTCAGGTGCGCTCTGGTGGTCTTCCTGAGGAAGTCTCCAAGTCTTCCTCGGCCACAGACTTTTGACCTCTTCTTCTGCCTGGTGCCCTGGATCCTGCACCAGCCGATCCCCATGCAGCTCTGCAACCAGAGCTCCTGGCCTCCCCCTGTGCTCTCCTGCACCTTGCACATCCCCCCTTCTGGACAAACAAAACAATTCTGAAATTTACATCGCAAACTACAGGACACAAACAACCATTGCAAACTATAGAACACAAACAATTCTCAAATACAAGCAGTTCTCAACTTACAAACTTCCACATACCACTGCCTTTGGCAGGGACATCTTCCACTAGATCAGTGTCCCATCTAGCCTGGCCTTGAATGCTTCCATAGCTTCTCTGGGCAACCTGTTCCAGTATGTCACTGCCCTCACAGTGAAGAACTTCATCCTTATATCTAATCTAAAGCTACCGTCTTCCAGTTTAAAGCCACTAACCCTTGTCCTATCACTGCATGCTCTTGTCCTTAAAATTGTGCATTCTGGTTGTATCAAGTGTTTGTATCTGTCTCCATGCATGAAAATACAAAAGGAAGAGGGTGTTATGCTGGAAACTAACCAGATTACATGATACCTTGCCTGTGAAACCATGTCATGGATTTCAAGCAGGGCCTCCAAAAGGCTTCCAAAAATCCCTTTACATGGAAATACCCTGATCCAGGACAGAGTTAGCTCATTTACATGCATCCTAACTGGAAACATACTGCCTTTATAAGAATTCAGTTGACTGAAGACCCAGCACCCAGTGAGGTCTACAGAGAATTAAGAAAAAAAAAAATAATTAAGTACCATGTCTTGCATGTTTTGACCCCTCTGCCTTCCTAAAGGGGCAACACTCATCACTTTACGCCCCTTCAAGCCCCAGAGCGCCATGGCAAACAGCTGGGACCACAGACTTTCCCACTCACATGTTCAGCCCCGTGAATCCCAAGAGAGTCAACTGGAACAACTCTCTGGGACAAAGATGATGCTGTTGCTATCCCTCCACCTACTCAAGTCCCTACCACTAACTTTTGGCAGTCACTTTCTACATTTTCCTCTTGCTCCTTATCCCCTGAGAATACAATTCAGCCCCTAGAAAGTCAATCACAACCTCTAAATGCTCTTTGGCTAATTCAGGCAGAGGAAAGTTCCAGTTGTTTTTCTTGGATGACATACAGGATTCAATGAACAAGAAAACAAAACAGTTTTAGGGCCTGATCCAACTCAGAGAGTGCTCCCACTGCATGCTGTCTAAAAAGGGATGTAAAGACAAAGATCTCATGCTGCGGCCAAGAGATTTCACAGTTTCTTAGGGGAAAATTTGACACCTATTTATTTATTTCTAAATTGGGCACCCAAATCCACTAACTATTCTGGATGAACTCAGTATTAGTAGACCATATCAAAAGCAGATAGCAAGCTGTTATGGAGGGAGCTGTCTGAAGCAAAACTATGGGAGTTCCTAAATATTTCAGTTAGGGTCTTCAGACATGAGAGTTAAAAATACACACCGTTCTGAAAGATCCATTCCTGGTTTTCCGTGCACCCAGCAAAGATCTCAAGGACATTTCTGATATAGCAGGTGAGGGCAGGGGAAATAATGAGAAAGGGAAAAAGAATTTGCAGCTTCAATGCACAAATCATTAGACACAAAGGATAAAGGAAGAAGCCTCTTGGGGGCTACTGACAAGACAGAGAAAGCAAAAGATAAGGGGGGCTGGGGGTATTCCCATAAATCTGTATCACAAGCAGTGACATGCAAAAGAAGGAACAAAAACCTCCAGGCAGAAGACCATCATTGTGCTACAGAAATGTCCAAACTGTGATGAAAATTCAGGAAAGAACGGCATCAATTGGTTAATTATGTAATAGGGCATAAACTACAATTCATCCCTAGTGTACAGTTAGGACAAAGATAGTGTTACGCAAATTATGAAATATATTGCTAGTCCTGAGCTATTTTAAATTTTCTTCATTATCTACTGAAAATAAATGCAAGCTAAGAAATTCAGAAATATTTCTTAATAGGCTTTTGCCTCAGGAAAAGCCACTTGCTGCAGGAGCATTTATTCAAATGGTAATGATAAATACCTTTAACCTGTAGCTCTCTTTCAGACATCAGGCTCTCACCATCAGCAAATTGACCACAGACTGCAGGTAAAACACAGTCTTAAAGATACTCAAAGAGAGCAATCCTGGTCCTAAAGGAAGTAATCCTCATTCCTGTCTTCAGTTCAGATATCATGTTCAATATTGTAAAACTAACAAGTGAAGTAGTTTTGTCTCGTATCTTTTCTGATGCTTCCCCTCCAGGCCTCAGGCAGGGGCATTTCAGATCTGTAGGCAGGAACAGATGTGGCCTGTGAGTCAATACTTTTTTGTGGTAAACAGTTAAAGACATTGTGACGCCCAAGGTCTGAGACACAATTACCCGGTTCTAAAAAGGTTCTAAGAGATACAATCCCTGGAAGGAGAAAGAAAGCCATAGGGCAAATCCCAATTTCAGACTTCATCTGAAAGACATCGGCCACTCAAAACCCTGGCACATGGAGGTCAGCTAATGTTTGTCATGGACAAAAGATCTTGTAACAGTTTCTCCCAGTCTAGGACCACAAACACCATCAAAAGAGCCCAAATACTTTGCTATCCCTCAGTTTCCTCCCTTGAGTCTTTCATCTGCCAAACTCTGCAGGAGAGACATTGAGGTCCACAGCGTTGCATAGCTGAGGATCTGGGCCAATTGGTATTTCTAGGAGAAGAGTAATCACAGGCATATTTGATGTGCATTCTTGTGTTGCTTCGAAAGCTGCAGCTCCTTGCCAAACGCAGCTATGGCAACGCCTTACCAATAACTTATATGGCCTTGGAAGGACTTGCCCCTGAACTGAAGGAGAAAACCCCTGAAACCCAGTCCAAACCTGCTCACAGAGTGATTTGATAGGAAGATGGATGTCTGGTAGCTGGTTTTGTGCATAAATAACAGTGGATCTCATGGGGGTTGAAAAACTCTTTCACTGTGTGCCTAGGATGTGATAATGCTAGAAAGCAAGACCCTGGTTTCAGGTAGCACTTTCAGTTTCCAGCCGAGCACAACCAGCAGCACCTGGCATGTCTCCAGTCAACACCGGTGCTTGCTGGGTATAAGTAGAAGGAAAGAGGTCTGGGATTCACTGACTTGACATGCAAGGACACATGAGGCTACTCTCTCTGTGACATGTTTCAACCAGCTCATTACTCTGTCTCCTCATTATCAAAGAGTTGCCCATTGGCTGATAGTTCAATAGTTGAGCAGCCTTTAAGGGACACATGCAATGTTAGAACAATTTGTTATTTTATGCCCTTCTGTGCTTCTAGGTGATTTGTTTAGCTTTCAGGCTCCAAGAGCAGTCCTAAGGAGCTATATATCCTGGCCACATCCTCCTCCTCCTGATCATCCTTCAGAGGCTCTGCATTGCCACTTCCTCCACTGTGGCCCTCCTTTTCTGGAGAGTAGTATGCTGCACCCATGTCAGTGACAGCATCCGAAGTCTCTCCAAAGCTTCTGGACAGATGGTCTGTTCTGGTAATAAATCCTAGGCTTTGCTTGTCTTGAGTAGCAGGAAATTTTCTTCTAGTAGAGTCATTTTCTTTTAAAAAAATTATTCTTACATTATTCAGGAAGGATCCTTCTCTGAGGTCAAGACACATTGTATGTGTAGTGTGAGCAAAGGAGGAATCGTATTTTCTTCCTTTGTTGTCCTCCTTCTCATACCATAGTCAATGCAACCAATGTGGCTCTTGCAGCACAGCCTGAAACACTCCTAGAAGCAGCACACCTGGAGATGCATGTCCCAGTGTGAGGACTAGGACCTCCACATTCACTAGCCACCCACGCTCAGGCAACTGAACCATGCTTAGAACTTGGCTACAATAGCAAATCCACAACACGTAACCAAGCGGGCTGCTTCAGGGCAAATTTTGTCCCAATGAGTGAATATCACAGCAGCGATCATAAACTCTGCAAGATGAAAAGCAGAGTTGAGGAAGGGCTGCCAACAGCAGAGCAAGGCCACAGCCAAGTCTAGAGGAGAAACGATGGGTTTTCTGCTGCTGCTGCCTCTGGAGGACCTCTCAGTTGAAGGAACAGGCCAATCCAGGTCAGTCTGACCTGTGAAATTTGCAGTGAAGGCCATCATGGCCACAGATGGAGGAGTGGGATTTCTTAACTGCAGAAGAAAAGAAAAGAAAGCAAAGGCGCTTTTTAAAAAACTCCAAACCTCTGCTGAAGCTTGGACTGCCTTCTACTTGGCTTTCAGCTCGTTGATTGCACAAGTGAAAGAGAGGCGTTTGCAATTTCTTATTGTCAAAGTGGACAACCTGTACCTCCACTGGCTTATTTTAACCCATGATTTCCTACCATACTTCTTTTGCAAGTCCATTCTGGCTAAGAGCTCTGGGCTTGACATGGAATAAGCAGGTGATAAGTTGACTACTAGCCAAGAAGCTGACTCCTACAGAGTAAGAGAACAACACTATTTTTCCATTGGCACATAAATACACAAGAAAAAATTCTATATTGCGTAACAAAGGGGCCAGCTACCAAAGCTGTACTGTGCAGTCAGTAGTCTGTGAACCCTGCGGGCCTCCAGGTGCCTTACCAGATCTGCCTGTTCCAGGTGGAGGGTCTGGACACCCCAGGAAGGTCTAAAAAGGTGATGGGTGCATGTGTTTAGGAACCTGAATCACTCCCAAATTTTCTATAAGAGTCCACAACCGAAAATGGTAAAGTCACTATGTGAGAGGACAATATGACTCCACCCAGGAGAACATCCCACAGCTTGTCACACGTCACTTTCCAAGAAGAATAGACTCCAGTGCCTTGCTGCAATTTAAAAATAAACCATAAAAGTGTATTCTAAGCAGGCTCCATAGAATTAGTACACAATGGAATTGAGAGCTTTTTAATTCACAGTGAACATCATATGTTGCTAAATATAGTCTTCATTCAGGAGTCTTCAGTCTAGGACAAAGGAATATTATGATACAAACTGAAAGGTATTTCATAATGGTCATCTGATAAGGAAATGTATTCTCCAGGCCTTGTTCTTGCTTCACAGTTGGTGTTCATGGCCCAAAATCATCAGCTCTGGTCAGAAGTTTGAAGTGTGAAGTGGAATATGGGACCTTTCAGATACAAGTGAAGAGGGAAAGGGCATAAAGTCACTGCCTGTGTCCTGAGGTCTTGCTGATGGGGCATCTTCTATATGGCTCAGGTTCCTGTGACAGATGGGCCCCGCTCCTGCTCCATCATGGGTGTCATCTCAGTGGTGTAGATTAAGGGTCTCAGCTGCACAAGAGACATCATGCAGAGGCTGGTCCATTAGGGCTATTTAGACTCCTGAAGGAGCAGACATGCGCTCCAGCACTTCCTAATCAGAAGATGGAGACAGTATGTGGTAGGAGAAGATCACTGCCTGTTTGCATTTGCCATGAGCAACTTGCATGGTGCTTCACATGTATCCCATATTCATGTCAGATGCCATGCATAGCTCAGAATATAATGGTCTATGTGCTGTGAGAAGAAAGGCAGAGCCATCATAGGCACTGCAGTTGGAGCGCTGGCATGTGCAGCATATCACTGTGGCAGCAACAAGCAGACAGAACTGACAGAGGGCAAAACAGTGGGCTTTGACCAGCTCATAGGACTTTCCCCATGCTCCGTAATTGTGCTGTGCAGTGGCCCATGGCTGACTTGAACCGAGTTGTCCTTCAGAGAGCTGCTCAGTGCTTTTGTACAGGCTGTCCTCTGCACAGAGCATCCTCAGAGGAAGCAAGTGAATCATGCAGTCTCTCACCATCATGCTTAAGGCATACCATATTAGCTGCTGCCATGGGATGTCTTGTACTGTTGATCTGGGTGACAGTGGAGAGATGGTCGGATAAAAAGTTGTTCTCAGACTTCCACTTCCTTGAGTCAGGATGTGTGGCATGATGATTAGCCCCTTGCTTCAGAGACAGGTGTCCAGGGTGATCGCAGGTATGCCACTTAATATACTCTGTCCATTTCAGTAGTCACTTCATGACCAGACCAAAGATATGTCTTCTACTTATAAATTTAATCCAGTGGTGCTGAGTGCTGGGCGAGTCCTCCAGGAAACTCCTTGCCCACAAAGACTCAAGAGACCCTGAGGTTTTCCCTGGAGTCACATATGTGCCCGCTTGTTTTTTCACTGGGGGACAACACTGGAGGGGGTTCATCACTTAGACTTCCAGTACCCTTTGTGCTGCTTGCCTTTCTTCTCATATGCCCCTCCTCTCCCAGCAGCCTGTAGACACTCGCCTCTTGTTATGGCACCACAGCTGTCCCTAGCCTGCCAAGTTCCCTTTCCTGGAGTGCTGATTCTCAGCAAACTTGCTTTTGCAGTGCCAAACCCATGAAATTTCAACATCCACTTGGAAAACTCTCTCCAGTCTTTTTATAACAGAGAAATTATGCCCCATGTGCTTTATTTCCAGGACAGGAAATGGCTGTCCATTGGGAAGAGAGATGGCACAGCCACATCTTTGGCAGCCTGTGCCATGGAGTGACACAACGTGACTGCAACCATGGTTGCAATCCAGTGCAAGATGGTGCTGCAATTGCCAGTGGCCCAGCTCCATTGAGCAGACTGCATTAGCACACCGCTGTAGGAATGGTCATGGACTGCAGTTGTTTAATATCACTAGTAACCACAGCATGCCACTCTGTTCACAAATCTATTATGTTAAAGCATAAAGCTACATTTTTTTTTCTGCCCCTGTAATCCTAGCAGGGAAGTGCTCACACAAATTCATTCCTCTGGTGGTTAGAAACCAGACTCATTTCCAGCCTATATTTAGACACTGGATTTGGATGGCGTTGCAGTGTTGGGAAAGGTTGCGAGGCTTTCCAACAGGGTGTCTCTAAAGGCAAGACCGAATGTTTTGCGTAGCTTTCAGGCATTTAAGAGAGTAAGCAATGCCACCTACTGGCATCAATACGGAAGATTTAACTACTCTAGTGGGTTGGTGTGATGGAAAGATCATAAAGGAGAAGGCTGTCACTGTTCTTCAGATGGTCTTTTGCAGCTGAAAGTGAGGTGGAGGCAAACAGGAGCTTTTCTCCTCTCAAGTGTTACTCGGTTAAGCTCTGTAGGAAAAATTTAGCAGCTGACTCACTTGCTTTCACCATTTGAGAATGAATAGTGAGGAAAGCAGCAACTAGACCTGGTGTTTCTGTGCAGCCTGTGTGCCAAGGCAGCCCCAGAACTTCCCCAGAAGGTGAAAATGCAGCAATTAGGTGAAATTACACCCTTGCCTAGCTGTATTTGTGGGTGAGTGTGAAGTGGGTGTTGGAAAGCCTTTGAGGAAGGCAAGAATCTCATGCAGCTTCAGGTACTGAAGGACCAGGACTTAATTTCAGAAGGAGAAGTCACAAACTGAAATTTAAGGCTATGCCCCAAATGCTAAATGAGTTCGTGGATAGACAGCTGGGTAATTCTACTCTCTTAATAACACATGGATGTGGAAACAATTCCAAATAATAGGTTTAAAAGACACAAATTGAAATAAAGCCAGTAACTAGACTAAGCAAGTCTGTAGTACAGAACATTCTTGAGGCAACTACCACAGCCTCTCCAGAGGTTGAGTGCACTGAGGTAAGCACTTGCACAAGAGTTAATGCATCAGTGGAGAGCATTTCCAAGCTGTTGATTATTTCCCATCTCTGCTCCCTCTGAAGTCATGAGAGGGATTTAGGGTGCCATAGTGTGCATCTGCAAAGCCTCTTCCTGTTTCAGAGTATACTGGCCTTCAAGAAGCAGGGCAAGCAAAGCTCCGAGAGACCACTGCCAGGAGCAAAGCTAGAGAAGGTCAGCTGTGTTCCCCAGCAGGACGAAGGAGGATGCCAGAGTAGACATTGCACCAAAAGCACTGGGAGGGCAGGCTCCCTGATTTCCTTTAGCAATCACCAGCCTGCTTTCCCCTGACTCGGTAAAGGTGAGCTGTGGTTATTTTGTCAGCCCCTGTTCTTGCAAGCAGATATATTGCTCCATGCACCCACCCCAGAGTGAGCCCTGTGTCGCTGGATGCACCTAAGAAGGGCTTTCTCCTTGGTTTGACAAGGTTTCCCTTCCTGCCCTCCTTGACGCCCCAGAGCAGGGATAGTCAAGTTGTAGCAGGGACATACACAAACCAAGTATGTGGACATAGGATCAGGATGGGTCCTGCT
>NW_009709745.1:21491-49528 GCF_000703405.1 Apaloderma vittatum
CTTGCTGCACAAGCTAAATGAGACAAAGTTTATTGTCTCTGCTGTGCTCCTGGTCTTGTCTGGACAAGTCATGCCAGGAGGAAGGAGGACAGTGATAGCAGAAACGTAGCAGAGCCCAGGGCCAGCCTTGCAGACTCCATGAATCTCAGACTGAGCAAGATACCTTCCTGGGCAGCACTCACTCGTCATCACAGCTGGAGTTAGACGTAAGGCTCAGTGTACCGTGGTTCTCAGCCAGTTCCCGCATTCCTACTGCTCACTTCTAGCAACATGTCTGGGTGAGAGCATGTAGATATCTGGCTAGCACTCAGGTATCTGGCCAGTTTTTAATTTGAGAAAGGGGGCTTTTTCCTTGCCTGTTTCCCATCTCCCAGGAGATGCTTCTCTCTGTCTTCTTCGTTCAGTGTCATCACAGAGGAGGGCTTTCAGCAAGTGGATTAAAACAAAGAACATTCATGCTGCCCAGCTATACCCTCACTTTCTGTCCGAGGCTCACACACAGGCAGGCAGCACTGTGCAGCTTTCAAACAGCTGGAGACAGATAGAGGAAGGGGCTGCAGTGACCCAGGAGGCTCAAAGCAGGCTGTTGCAGAGGTGAGCACAGAGCAGAGCGGTGCCTGCCAGCTTCCAGAAGATGGATCTGCATTTGACCATCTCAGTCAGAAGTTCATCAGCACTAGTTACAGCACACAGGAGTCCCTAATTCTCAATGAGCCCTTCGGCTGGCCACCATTCTTCCAGTGCCTCCATGTCCCATGGCCTCCTGTCGCTGTCACAAGCAGGGTGACATTTTCAGAAGGTGTCTAAACCAGCTGGACTAAGGCAACAGCCATCACCAGGCATGGGATCTTGGTTCCCAACAGGTTTCCGTATGAGGAGGTGAGCACTGTGAGCTCACAGCCTAAATGGCACTGCTGGTGAAACATAGGAACATATTATCTTCAAGGCCTGCTCCACATTTTGTGTTGGCTCATTCCCCCTTCCTCTTTGACCCATTATTGTGAGCTGGCCAATTGTACAGCTAGAAAAAAATCAGTAAAGTTGCTTGTAAAATCCCTTCTGTTGCATTTTAGATAGTTGTATAGAAGAACCAGTCCTACAGCATCTTGCTAATGGTTGCTGGCATCCACAAGTAGCAGGGAAAATGTGACACGTTGAAAGGAGGGAGCCCAGAAATGCGTATAGCAAAGAAAGGCACTGAGCAATGGTGAAGGCTTAGTATAGCGGAGGCAAAGCAGAGCAGTATGTTGTACATGAGACCCTACCAGCTGCTGTTAGTTCTTGCAGCTAGTGTATGTGTCTGACCCCTTTCCTGCAAAATTAATAATGGAATTAGACATCAGTCATTCGTTGTTACAGCTCTTCCCCTTCCAGTGCCCCAGGTGGATCCTGTCCTATCCTTCTTTGTGATTTTTCTGCTTTCTCTTGTTAGGAGAAATCAATACCTGAGCTGGGAAGTAAATATGGTCCCCAGGAAGAACAGAGAAGTACTGAGAGACCCCAATGACTATGAACACAGAGTAAAAAAGACAAGGTCACATCGGTTTAGACAGAGGAGTGTCTTCAGATTGTACTATCAAAGCAATTTAATAAGATGAACACTCAATTAAATGCATACAGATATTTTTTTGCTGTTGAATTCCCCATCCAGCTCTTAACTAATATTTTGTGATACCAGACCCTGCACAAGTTAGTAAATTAGAAGAGATTACAACTAATTGCTGTTTAAATGGCTGAGATTGAACACGTCTCTATAGATGCATTCGCTCCCTCCCCTGCCAACTGTTCCTGAAATAATTAGTTGCAAAGGAAAAAAATAACAAACAGCCAGAAACCATAAGATCTGAAAGAGTACAAGTCACAGCTTCGTTAAGACTGTTGTATTTCACTCTAGACAAAGTTCAACATGCTTTGAGGCACAGTTTTAGTTTTGGCCATGGCTAAAATCGTATTAAAGCTAAAGAAGCTGAATTCATTCACAATCAGTGCACTCAAAGCATTGTAATAAAATATTTTCTCCCAGACAGAAAGTGGATTTAGGCAGTGATTTGGAAGAAAGTGATTTATTTTCCTTCTCTGCCACATTATTTCCTGCATGTTCTAACACTCAGGGGCATAAAAGTATACCTCATAGCCTAGTTGTTTTAATGCAGCTTAGCTGCATTGGTGGTGCAAGCTGAACCACGCGCAGATGAAATGTGGATGTACTGCTCCATTTCAGGTCCAGTAACACCATCCCAAGAGATAGACTGGGCATAACGGTAGAAGTTGATGGTCTTAAAGGTCTTTTCCAAACTAAAAGATTCTATTGTTCTGTGATGTGACCAGTAACTTCTTCAGTCACCTAAACCTAAACTAAACCAAGATCACACAGAGATTGTGAGTTAGTCAGGTGTTTGCCTATTGCCAGGATGAGAGGTAAGGTAGCACAGTACAGGAGGAGCCTCAGTCCTCTTGTCAGCCTTTAGGCAGAAGCTACAGACTTTTAAGTGCTGCCTCCCTCATTATAGCATAGAACATAGGGAGGTGGTTGAGTCGCCATCCCGGGATGTGTTTAAGCATCGCTTGGATGTGGTGTTGCGTGATGTGGTCTAGGGGTGAATTTGCAAGTAGGGTTAATGGTTGGACTCGATGATCCCAAGGGTCTTTTCCAACCTGGATGATTCTGTGATTCTGTGAAATACCCAGGACGTTCCCCAGATACTCCCTCTGCCCATCTACTCTACTGACTCCTGCTCATCTGTGAGGCTTTCCAATGCACCGCCTGCTTGTTGGGTTGATGCTTACAGGTATGTTGAGCTGCTGACAGGCTGAGCACAACACCTAGTGGAAACATCTGCAGTCTTACCCAGTTCAGGAACTGGCTGTTGATCTGGCAACATCCGATTAATTGCAGAAGGGAGATAGCTGTCAAGGGTACATTACCCACAGAGAGACGGAAAATCATGCATGTAGAGATGTCTGCAGGCAGAACCCGCAAAGTATCTCTCACCCAGCCTTTACAAACAACTAAGCATGGGCCCATACTGATTGTTTCACCAATGTGTATTTTATTTTTTGTAAGTTTGGGAGAAGGTTTCAGTTATGATGCAAGAACAAGATCTGCATACTGCAGTTCTTTGGGGAAAAGAATGAACAACTGGTTCAACTTGGTGCCAGCAGAAATAACATTACCAGCTATTTTCATAGCTGAGGGGAAAAAAAAAGGGGAGGGAGCTTAAAAATGAACATGTTATCCATCCTGAGCAAATTTATCCAGACAGCACCATGGAATCCAGAAAAAATGCAATGTTCTGTTCTGGCTATCAGCACGAGGTATTATGAGCCGTGCCTCTGCAAAGTCTCTGCAGGGTGGCAAGGGACAGGACAAGAGGTATGATTGTGTTTCTGCATCCTGTGTGAAAGAAGACAAAGGTGTAATACTGTATCTGAGCACACTATCCTGTGTACCTGAAATGCACATGAGTAGGGACATTGAGAAAATCAGAATGGGCATTTGAGGTTAGAATCAGAGCTGATGCCTGAGTGGAGAGCTCAGTCTGTTTAGCTCTTCAGAAAGTAGCTAAATAGGGCATGATTGCAGTGCAAAAGCGTCTCTGTTGGAGGGAAAATTCTGGATCCTGAGAGGCTGTTTAGTCCAACCGAGAAACGTACAATGGGAACCAGTGACTGGAAATGAAGTCGATGTTTACACTTAGTTTAGAAGTATTTTTTAAATTGCTGAGAAATTAACCTTTTGGTGGCAGGTATCAAGGGCAGTATCTTTAGATCCCTTGTAGGAGAGCAAATCTTGAATCATCCATTGTCCTGACATGCACACTATGGGGGCAACGCTGGTATAACAGCACCTCCATTGTACCTTTCTCACCTTTGATTTTCTTCACATTATGCTCCATGGGAGGTGAGAGAGTCTAGGCTCCTCAGTAGCACCATTACCAGCAAGGCTCTGTTTGGCCATTTCATCACACCAGAGGACTTTTGATTTATACCACATTAACTGCTTGGGGGGAATTTTTTGCTTTATCTTCTCTCCTTCTTTTTTAAAAGGAAAAAACCCACCTCCTGGAGCCCTAGAATCAGCCATGTTTTTTTCTCATGACTCTTGCTATGCTTTCTGCACTTCTACTCTTAGGAGAGCAGACCTTCATTTCCAGTTCTGCCCTACAGTGTGAGAGAAGGACACCTTCATCTAATTAACATCTAAGTGAGCATTTGTCAGAGTAAAGAATAAAGGTCTTACTGTGCAAAATGGCTTCTATGGCAGTACTAATCAATACTTGTTTGATGGATTGCCTGCCAGGAGTCTTTCAGGCACATCATTTCAGCTGCTAGACTTTCTGCTTGCTCACTGCTTAACAAAATAAATAGAGATGAATCATGATATTTAACATAAAACTCCAACTCAGAACCAAAGCTGTTTAAAATGCACAGTGGTTTGCCCTACTCCATCCTTCCTTTCCCTTTGCTCAGGAAGAATGTTAAGTCCCTGCTCTTCTGCAGCAGGCACAAGGCTTGAATGATAACCGCTTCACCAAGGACTGCCCTTTCCTCTGCGGTGATTGCATTCTTGACACACTGCTCCATTCCTCATTGCCCCCTGAAGTGAGAGCCAGCTGGGGAAGAAAGAATTGAGATGTATGCCTGCATGGCTGATGGGAGAGTGATATTTCACATATGCCTTTCTTAGCTGCTGTGATGCAATGCACAAGCTGTTCTCTCTGCTTTCTGTGTCTATTGTGCTACTAATGTGTGTGAAAGCTCCCACCACTGAACTGTCCCCTCCTGCAACTGCATCAGATTTGAAAGTACAAGAAGCAGCAAAGAGCCATATTTTTCCAGAAGTACTTGGCTTCTCAGTAATAATAAATATGTATTTGGCTCTCCTGAAATTCATATTTCTGTTCAGAAACATGGTTTCTGATTTTTTTAATCTGGCTTTTAAATGGATAACACTTTTCTTGAAAACCTATACGCCTACAGCCCACTAATAGCCTTGGAAAGGGTGAATAATCATAGCAGCAACTTTTTTTGGCCAGAGGAACATCAAGCTCCATCTAGCAAGTTCTGCCTCCTCCCTTATCTTGCCAACTCTGTCACCACCCTGCGGCACAACTCCGACAATCAGGTGGGAAGCTTGAAGCAATGCGGGATCCTTTTCCAGGCTCTCAGTAACAACTCATGGTTTCCTGACACTGACACCAGCAAAATACCTTGAGGATAAGGCTTGGGGCAGAGATGCTGGTGTTTCTCCCATGCATCTCCTGGTTGCTCTTGCCCCCACACTCTTTGTCAGCCTCCCCTGCTGCCTCCTCCCTCATCTTCTGACAGGCGGGAGCACTTGCCAGGCTCCTCTGAGCCAGACTTCTTCACAGCCTGCTGTTTTCCCACTTTTCAGCCCTTCAGACCATCCTGCTTTTCAGGCAGATTTCCCTTGCCTCTTTCCCAGAGCCTCACTGTCCCTTGGACTGCAATGTGTTCTTTTGCATGCTGGCAGCACATTTTGAGCTCTGCTTTGGCACTTTTTTGGGACTCCCACCTTTTATCCTCCTTCCTCAAGGGTACCAGTGGCCACAGTCACCCACTCCTCAGTCTTGCCATGCCCCCTCTGGGGCATTGCTCACAGCTGCCTTGACCCATGGGACTCCTCCAACACCACCAGCAGAGCAGTGCAGGCAGGTGCCTGGCAGGGGACTTGCTGCGCTCTGTGGACGGTGCAGGTCACACACCTCCCTGCTCACCAGCTGAGTAATGGGGGATATTTCCTGGCAGCCCTAGGCAGATTAGAGGAATCAGGAAGGTGCTTCCAGTAGGAGAGTTAACAGAGCAATTTGGGGACTGATAGCTGGAGAATCAAGAAAGATATGTACCCTGATAATCTGGCCTCAGAGACCAGACATTTTGGCTAGAGAATATTGCAGCTGTGAACTGGCAGAGAGAGTCAAGGAAGACAGGCAAGCCAGCAGGCAAATGGTGAGGAGTGTGGCAGCGAAGAGGTGCTGCACCCTGTTGCAGCTCAGAGTTTTGAAGGAGGGCATTACACGCTGGCATGCTGTGAAGCAGCAGAATTACACAAGACCTAGATGTTCCTGGGGGCTTGCGTACACAGGGCTGGGGGCAGTAGTGTTTCAGAAAGGGTCAGAGAGGAAGCCTGACTTGGAAGAGTTGGTGGGTTTCAGACATAGCTCAGCTCCACGAAGAAGCAAGGAGGGCTTTCAGCTTGGAAGCTCTCCCTCTGTACCCCCAGTTCACCATCCTCCACTTGCAAGGAGGGCAGTCTGGGGAAGCACATAGAAATACAGTAAGTGTACAGCACTGGGAGAGATCAGGGCAACATGCTTTCATCCTGCTGGAGTTCTTGTGTTGCTTTTGACAATGGTACAAACACCCAGCAGCTATACAGTATGTGTCAGGGTTACATCACAGCAAGCATGGCACACTTTTTCTAAGTGAGAAAGGTGAATCCCTTGAAATCTTTCCATCAGAATCTTCATAGTTCAATTGTGTGGCAACCACAGGGTAAGATTTTCTGGACCACCCTTTGCAAAAGCCGGAACTCACCCTGCTAAAGCACACAGCAAAGTCAGGCAACTCATTTGGTGTGGTGACAACTTAGTGCTAGTAATAATAACCCAACCAGTGCTTTGCAGACCGAGCAGTGCTGGCTCTAGCACATTATCAACAAGGTCAAGTCTAGCATTAAAATTGGGGACTATTTCTTGTTTTTATTACCCAAGGAAAAATCTTGCAGTCAAAATACTTTATTATAGTTTTGGTAAATCCTTTGGTTTTCCGTATCCTTGTCCCTCCTCTTTGTCATAATCTGACATATCCATGTTTAATAATTTCTGTCTTAGTGAATTCTTTAAATTATACATAAAGAGTTCAAAAACAATCAGAGGAGAACGTGAATATTTCATATTAAAACTAAATGTTTTATGATTGCTTACAGAGTGAAATTAATAAGGAGCCTTGGCCAATGCCATATAATTTATTCTGTGCTTAAGCAGGAAAACAGGGGCAAGGGTTTAATTTGTTTGAAATTGTGCTTCCCTTTCCTCACCTAGCAGGATGGAAGCCACTGCCAGGGCAGAGCTAACCTCCACCCTCCATCCCAGCAGCTCCTATTTTTGTTAACTGCACATAACCACAGCTGTAAGGACAGTTAAGAGTAACAATTTGCCAACTGTGGGCAACTGGCCATTGTGTTCCTGGTTCTTTGTCTTTGTTTATCTGTCTTGCCTAACTGTTTTGTCTGCCAGTGCTCTGCAGCCAGTCAGGGCATCCTTGACACTACTAGCATTTAATGGCAAAACATCCAATAAATCTCTCACCTCTGAATTTCAACTTGGGTATAAACCTTTGGATCAAAGCCACAGTCTTGGAGGCACGACAGTCTAACACATTGCTTCGCATAGCAGTACTTTGAACTCAAGTGATGACTGGAGCACAAGTGACCACAAATACATCTGTCCAGTCCTACTTCTTGGTCTGGAATTGGTGTCCCGCACTGAGCAAAGAGAGCAGCACATATGCTAGAGATGTTAGTCATAATGGCAGAGATTCAGCTAGTTGTGAAGTTTTCTTTAAAGCCAGTTCTGAACTAAATAAGCCGAGAGCAAGAATGAAGGGTAAAACCAAGAAGGCACGATCTTCATAAAAGTGGTGAAGCTGTCATGGCACTCAAGGCAGCTAAAAAAAGGAACATTACACAAAGCAATACACTGCCTTTTCTGGAGGAGAGTAATTCGCCTTCCATAAGTGCTCACAAATTCCTGGGTGACCAAGTTACTTTGGCTTTCTGTGCTTCATTTTCCACCTAAAGGAGAACAGCACAGGGAAAGGATACAACATGATATCACCAGTTAGTACAACAATAAAAGTGCTCGGGGACACAGGTAAGCAAGGGATGACATTCTCCAATGACACAATGGTTCAAGTAACACCAGCAGTCAAACAAGTTTGATGTTCCCTCACACCCATCACAGCCAAAAGAGAAACAACAATAACCATAGCAGCATTCACAATTCAAGGTGGCACAGTGCAAGGAGTGCAAGAAATTCACCCGGCCTGTTGAGGAAATGTGGAATAAATATTGTACTTCAACAGGAGGTACTTGAATGAACAAGGAGGGGCACGGTGGTTTTTTTCTGTGTTCTCATTTTAATGCCCTTTGGAAAATTAGGGTTCCCAGGCGTGAAACAACAAACATCAAAATGCCATTAAATGGGGCTGGATTTGTTTCTCTTGTTTATTAAGTCATTTAGATGAGAGATAGATCAGAGCAAATTTACAGGAGGAGTTTTCTAGGTTTGGCACCCCAGTGAATCCATAGTTTGTTGCCTGCAAAGCTCAGTTCTCAGCTGATGAAAGCCAGTAGACATCCTCTGGCTTTAGCACTGAGGGATCTCTCCTTGACCTTGCTGGAGCGAGGGTCTGCTGGACCCACCATGGTTTCAGCATCCAGAATTTTTCAAGTTAAACTCCTTAATGCTCGAATCAAATGGATATTTAAACTCCTCCGATTCAGGGAGTCAGCCATGGTGAGTCAGAGGGAAAAGACTGCTCCTTTGACTGATCACCTCTGTGACTCAAAGCCAAGTACACATTCGAACAAGTTAAACTGTCCCCAGGGATCATAAAACACCATGCCAGGTCTTTTGTGTTTTCCGTACCAGGCTCTGAAAGCCAAGCAGTTTGCAAATCATAGGGATTAATATTTATTACTATTGAATGTACACAGACGAAGCCCCTGCCCTGGAGAGTTTACAGTTTAAAGAGTATAGGTGGAACCGGCTTGCACCCATGCCACTCTGGCCTTAGTCTGCTCCTGGGGAAGCTGGGAGTGAAACCTTCCTGGCTCCTCGGCACAGAGGCAGATCATGGTGGGGGTGTGCTGGAGCCAATACATAGCTCCTACCTGGAGGACTGGATCCTTCTCTGTAGTCATGAGAGACTGCATGGTCAGCACATGCAAGTGCCTGGCAGGACCTCCGCAGCTCCTAATGCTTGGCAAGGAGGCCCTGTCAGTCAGACTGCACAGAGCTAAACATCAAGACACATCTGATGAATCACAAGTGCAGCAAGAGCCCAGAGGGCTCCAAAATACCTCTAGGGACTTGTTTGTGCCACATGTCTTAAAAAGTTCAAGAGGAATTAGTTAAAGATGTGAATCAAATCGCCATGGGATTTAGAAAAGGGATTCAGCTTGCATGTTCAGATTTTAAAAAGGAATTCAGCTTGCCTCACTCTAGAAACTGCGCTGCGTGGAGGCCAGCCTGCCTCTGAATTGGGATGCCGATGTTAAGTGTTCAGTGCAGTGCAGCTCACTCATTTTAAAGCAGAGTTACCTCACTTGAGGTGTAGCTATGCAGCCAGGCCCTTTGTAGTGGAATCAGCTCCCATATGGAAGTGGAATGACCCGGAGTCATAGTAGAGCTCAGCCATTATGTTCCCAAACAGTGCTTTCACCCAGTGCTGGCAGTGTCCTGAAAGCTAGTCAACAGGAAAGTCAGCAGAAGCAGGGAGGTGATCATGTCCCTCTACTCAGCTTTGGTGAGGCCGCACCTCAAGTACTGCGTCCAGTTTTGAGCCCCTCACTACAAGAGGGACACTGAGGTGCTGGAAAGGGTACAGCCACCAAGCTTGTAAAGGGCTTAGAACACAAGTCTTATAAGGAAAGGCCGAGGGATCTGGGGCTGTTTAGCCTGCAGAAGAGGAGATTGAGAGGAGACCTCATGGCTCTCTACAGCTATCTGAAGGGAGGTTGTAGAGAGGCTGGAGTTGGTCTATTCTCCCTAGTGGAGAGTGACAGGACAAGGGGAAATGGATTTAAATTGTGCCAGGGGAAGTTCAGGTTAGATATTAGGGAGAATTTCTATACTGAGAGGGTTGTCAGCCATTGGAACAGCCTGCCCAGGGAGGTGGTTGAGTCACCGTCCCTGGAGGTGTTTAAGAGACAGGTGGATGTTGCGCTGGGGGGCATTGTTTAGCTGGTTGATAGGGCTGGGACAAAGGCTGGACTCGATCTTCAAGGTTTCTTCCAGCTGATAGGATTCTATGATGCTATGATTCTAACTCATCTTACCCTCCTGACTGTGTGCTCTCAAGCCCTAAGAGAAATTATGAGAGAAGAAATGAAAAGTTAGTGAAAAAGCAAGTCTAGTTAGTGAAAAAGGGTGCCCACCGTGACAGACAGACACGTATCCTGGGAACGACACAGCAGCCACCAGTTTCCACACACAAGGCAGTGGAAGTACTATGGCTGCAGATTGATCAGAAAGCCTATGTCTCAAACACCCCAGTTCCCCTGCTTCCTGGGCAGCTGTCTTGTAGTGTCAGCTGGAGGAAGCCCAGTGCCCCAGGCTGGAGAAGGGCAGCAAAGCCATGTTGCTCAGAGGAGCATCTCGGCAGGCTGAAGCTGGACCAGGAACATCTGGCTGGGGTCCTTTGCAAAAGAGGGTTTCCCATCCACCTGCAAAAATTCTCTTCAGGTTGCTGTAGCCGAACATTTTCAGTCTCTCCAGTGCCTTCACTACGCTCAGAGGGTTACCTGCTCACCTGCAGATGAACAAGCAGCTGGCAGTTGTGTGCCATGAGCAGCTGACTCTGTAGCTTCATGGTTCCTCCCAGCTCCCAAAGTTGGAGGTTCAGGCCTCTAATGGAGGGTGGTCAGAAAACCAGCCTACAAGGAGTTTGGAGAGAAAAAGAAAGCAGCAGCAGAGCAAAACAAAGCTCTCCAAGGTTTCAATGTACTGGGTCCCCATCATCTGCCTACATTTTGCCCACACACAGTTTAATCAGTGTGCCAGAGAGCCTGGCTTCCTGCCAACAGGAATGCGGATTCTGACAATTTATCTAAAGTGCAGTCAGAAATTGCAGCTGAACAGAAAGAGCACTTTTTTTTTTTCATGTGTGTGTGTACAGGCTTTTTCCCCCCCGCCGAAACAATTACAACCTCTAACTGCCGCCTACACCACAGTTGCCTGAGAAACGCAGCGTGGGTATGGCTGTGGTATTAGGGACTTGGGTTTTACACCATGCTTGCTATCATTGGCTGGCTGCAAGCCCCCCCCCAAAACTATCCCAGGAGGATGTTTTAGCCCAGACATGGAGAGTATACCTGCCCCAGGCACAGCCCACTGCAAGTTCCTGCCATGGCGAGCACATTTTTGGGAGAAGCCGAGGTTGCAGTAATTGGTGCTTTTATTAGGCTGGTAATTGGCTGGTAATGGCCCTGGCTCCATTCACTCAGTCTCAATACTTGTACTTATGGGGTGTTCAGCCCAGTCTAGTCCCAGAAGGGATGGGAAAGGAACCAGGTTGCACCAAGAGCTGGGTTTCACATGTGCACTTCTAGCTTGCCAGGTCTCCACACCCATCCTCACAGCAGCATCCCTGACAGCACCTTGATCAAAACCACTTCTTCTCATATCACAGGGCATGTGCCTGTGCTGAAGACTGTTCCTACCAGTGTCCAGAGAGACACATCTTCGTTAACAAGTCCTGGCTGGAATTACCCTGAAAGGAGTAAGTGTGCTTATTTACACTGGACACCTGGGCAGAGAGAAGGTGGTTGCTCAAGCTGACTAAAAATATTCACTTTCCCAAATTGGTGACAGAGCATATCTATTGCAGACTTCTGAGCTTGGCATCAAAAGGTGAGGCAGCTCGAAAAGATGATTTCTGGTTGAACAAAGACATTTTCTTATGGGGTAAGAATCTAGACTACCACTCACTCACCCAAGCTCATCTATTTTGAACAGTCTCTGTGTAGTGATCAGGGAAAATGGGGTTCAGCTTCATTTTGTTGGTTTTTTCCCTGTCCTTTCTGACAAAGGCACTCCCCATCCAGCAGGCACCACACAGACCTAGGGATGCTGCTGTCTTCCAAGCTCCATAGCATAGGAGGGAATATTTATCTTGGCTACGTCTAAGCAGTTTTCCCTGAAGGCTAGCACACACTTCCCTGACCCTGTGGCAGCCTTCTCAGTATTCAGAATGCTTCTCCCAACCATAGCGGAATGAGAACTTTTCAGTAAAAGAGCAGTCGGACAAAGGGAGGAGTTGGGCAACCTTCACAGGTGGCTGCTCCTTTCTTATTAATGGTTGCCTTTTGCAAGTGACAACCAAATCTGTGCACTGTTCAGTTGCCTCTCTTTGTTGCAGTCTTTACAGTCTTGTTCAGCTTTCTTCTTGCCTCTCGCTTTCCAAAAGTTTCTGGGCAAATCCTGTCCCCTTGGGCAAACGTTCCTTGCTATTTGCTTTTCCACAGAGTTTTCAGTCCCTGGTGCTATATTCTGCTTTCTTCTACAGTCTTCTAGCCACCCGTACAGTACATTTCACCTACATTTCTAGACTGCAGAGATAAAGGCCAACCAGTGCCTTTACGTGTGCAGACAAGTAGTGTTTGTTCTTTGAGAAGACACGATGCTTGTGCACTATACTGTCCCTGAGATTTTAATTCACAGATCCCGTTTTCCCAGCATGTTCTTTTCACTGTTATTTTTGAATTCTCAAGGCTCATCCTTTTTAGCTTGTGGCTTGTGGTCACTGGCAGAGCTCCTGCATAATTCATATATTTTCAAATATTCCTACAAATGTCCTTGCTGTTCTCTAAGTTATTAAGCTTGTTGTGACTGAAGCAAGACTAGGTAGGAACTGTCCTGGAGCCTTTCTCCCCATAAAACTGTTACTTCAGGAAGCAACTTCCTCCATTTAGATGGCGAAATCAAAATGTAACTGGTGTAAGAAACTACAGCGTTTAGTAATTAAGCAACACATTACTAAGAGACTGGTCAATCTATTAAGTAATCAATATCCTGGTTATCAAACATGCCATTAGCGCTGATCTGCAATTATCCTATTCTCCACCCTATTACACACAATTATAAAGCTGTTAATCTAACATTTAAATCTTAGGAATCACACACATCTACTACTCGCTAACAAATCTACAACCTTTCCTTCCCAACATGACCTGTCACCAGGGTGGAAATCTATCCCTCTGCAGCCCACCCTTGCATACTGAGACACAGATCTGATGGAAAGCCTAACAGGGAGTCCTGCAGGCTCAGGTTCGCAAGGTAGCTTCGCTGTCATTTGTAGGCACCTGCATTGCTTCTTTCAGAAGATTCCTTAGTTCTTTACCTGATTTTTCTACCTTATTCATCATTTCTATTTCAGGAACAACCTTTCTGATACCCTTGTACCTCCCTTTCTCTGCCCAAGTTCCTCCCTAAGACACAAAATGTCCCTCATTACTTCTTCCCCGCTGGCCCAATTCAGCAACATCTGTCCTGAAGTCTGGGTTATTCCAAAGTTGTTACTGGTGCAATCACAGCCTTACACAGTATTACAGACACAGCCTGACAAGGTACGGGGTGCCAAAACCTTCCCACATATTTCCAGTTCATAATAGCAAAATGTTACCTTACATGTTCCCTGAGGGAAATCAGTTGACTTAGCCTTGATTCTTCCACCTCATTCCAGTTAAGCTCCTGTCTTTACATCTTGCTGTCAAGACCATACTAGTAAAACAAAGACCCACATCATCTGTATACCTGATCCACCCAGGAACTAGCTGTGTAAAGGGACCAGAAGAGATGCCCTAAAATGAATATGGCCATGACAGCAAACCCAGCATGGCAGCTAGCTGTTGTGCATTATTTTCAGGTTTTCTAGGATGGCCCTTTTTCTGGGAAAAATGTCTAGTATAGTGGCTGGCATAGTTATTTTTTTGAGAAACATCTATTTAGCAGCAAACAGAGAAAGAAAGAGCTGGAACACACGATGGCCTGACAGACAGAAACTTGAGTCACCATCGTATCATTCCTGTTCAAGATCTCCCTTAAAACGTATTGGGTAATTTTGCCCTTTGCCATTTAGGAGGCCACTGCAGGACTTCAGCACTCTAATGGGGATATAATGACAATTTCAGATCAAGGTGTGCTTTACTTTTGGGCTAAGTCACAATCTCAACGCTACATTACTTATAAACAGCCAGAGAAGTCTAGCTTCTGTGGACTGTGGAGGTTTCATCTGCATACACAAGCTAGCCCCTTCAGGCTCCCTTAATAACTATATTCAGTACTTGGAAACTTGAACAGAAAGTGGACAGTGAAGAGAATATAAATGCATCTGTCTTTCACTTTGCACCTGTTCTGTCATTTTGTTCTAGTTTAATGCATTGTGAGCAACGTGACATGCCTAATGATTCCAGGCAGAAAATCACCAGAAAATGCTCAATGATGACTTTGTCAGTTATGAAGACACAATAGGAAAAGATGTGGTGAGCAGTACTGACATTAACATTCAGACACAGTTAAAACATTCATTTGGGTTTAGAGGAGGCATTTAATACATCTTTGTAAAACACTCCCACCCATCCTCACCACCACTTTGTTTAGTCTTTTCATAAAAGAACGACTAATCCAGGTGCATGCACTGGAACCACAAACCCTGGGTGCTTGGAAGTAATCAGGATGGAACAACAATGAAAAAATCTGACATCCTGTAGCACAGTGTGAAAAAAAAGTGCATCACTATCTCAAATGCTAGGGTCTTGATATTCATCTAAAGGAAACACGCTGGGTCTCTAGGGAGAAAAATTATACAGAAACCATCATCTCAAGATGGTCAAACATTCACAGAGATCTTGGTAAGAAAAAACACGTCTTCCTTACTGTTGCCTTCAAATACATTGTCTCCAAATACAAGCTCCCAGCCTTGCTGTAAAGGGGCCTCACCTGTTACTGGAACACGTCCTCTTCATTTACCGTGTCAGTCACTCTCCACACGGTATCTTATCTTTACATGTTGAGCCATGTGTAACCCAAGAACCGCAAGCACAAGGCTTTCTGCCTTCTGTCTGTTTCACAGTCTGTTTCCTCTCATTTTGGATGGCTGTTGTTTCTTAACTGCTCCTACCTCTGTCTTTCTGCACTGCCCCTTTTTCTGTAGTGTCTGACCTTTCTGCTTCCCATCTGCCAGGCCAACGACAATTCCCAACCTTGACAGTGCCCTCAAACAAACTACCTCATAAAAATTTTGAGGTCAACTTCCAACCATTTCTGAACAGCTGTTTGCTACATCCTCTCTCTTCCAACCTATGTGCTGACAAACCCATTTTTAATCAGTTAGTTCTCTTCTTGGTATCTCTTAACAGCTAGGTAGTGGTAGGCTACTCTGCAGGCTACACACCTTGTAACAGCCCAGATGAGAAGCCACCTCTTGCAGAGATGCTAAAGGAAGAGAGATGTGCTCCAGCTGTCCTCACACAGTACTACTGTGCGTGCAGTACCACCGTCTCCGTTGGTTACCCCAGCCTCAATGCTCCTCATGCTTCCTTCAGTAAGGACTGTTTGCTACATTTGAGTAGGGCCACACTGGCCTCTGCCCTGGCAGAGGTATTCCATCCAGAGTGTGCTTCTGTAAGGCAGACAGTATGTCTGCCCTCCAGCTCAGGAAACCTTGAAGCTGCTGACTGCCAGAAGTCAGAAGGGTGCATGGGGAAAAGCGCTGCACCAGCTAATTGGTCTGTGCCTTCCCCGAGCAGGACAGGCAGAGGCTGCTGCATGAGCTGGTAAAGCCACCTTCATGTTCTGTAAAGGCTCCAACAAAAAAATATTCAGCTGCAGAAGATGAAATACATTTGGTTTATTTCCTTCTAAAGTTTGTACATATACATATATCATTATACACGTGTGAGATCCTTCACTAGGGTTGCTTGATTTCAATTACATAAAAATTATTGGGAAGCTTGCAGGCTCTCTGTTGCCCGTAAGCAACACTTATTCCAACTTATAAAAACACAGAGGAACAGAGTTATAGTCAGGAACATGGACACAAGAGAGAAAACTACTTTATATCTCACAGTTTCAATACATCAAAGGCAAATTATTTGTCTGTATACCGTAGGCTTACTTTATCAGCAATGATAAAATAGAGGAAAATATTTATATACAGTCACCTCAAGTGAAAAATAAAGCAATGTAAACTTAAATTCCAAAATATTATTTTAAATGATATAACAATATCCCCAAAAGTCCTTCTTCCAAGGGGAAGAGGACTGATTAAGTGCCTTCATTTATCAGGAAATTATCATTCTAGTACCAGTTACATGAAGCAGAATATGGGAGGGCATCCTGTGGTACCTGTAGAAAAAGAGTGACAACTCTGCTTCAGGAAAGCATCTCTGTATAAGCAAGTATACGTTTGAGTCCTTATGGACATCAGCAGCACGTGGAAACATCTCCCATGAACCAGGGCTTGACTTAAGTCTGTACAGCTCTGACTCTGTCCACTGAGGAGTATGCTTTTCTGACCATGCATGTTCCCAGGAAAAAAAATGGGGTGCCCTGGTGGAAGGACAGCCTCAAACCTGAGACAATGACCACCCCAAGAGTCAGAGCAGCAAGTTTCACGCTGCTGGAAAAGATGTAGTGACTACCTCAACGCTGCTTCACAGCAGACCATGAAGTTACCACAAAGCAGTGAGTCTGAGACTCTGTCTCTAGTGTGTTGCATGAAAAACACTATAGCGATTCAGTGATAAGAGTAAACCAAGTTCAAGGTTGTCAGAAAGAAGGTTCCTACACTTGGCAAAAGGGATAGGAGGCCACCCAGAGGAGAAGTCTTGCAAGGACTGCTGTCAGGCCAGGTCTGCACACAAGGTTAGGTCTGCACACAAGAAATGCACAGGGTGTGCAAAATGTTTTTCTGCACTGTCACGACCAAGAGTTACTCTTCCTATATGGGTAACATGCAACAATAACAGTCCCCTTTCTCGCCCGAAGGGAAAGCAACACTGCAACAGCTCAGGTGGAGGGCAAATGACCCTTCATAACTGCGACAGAGCGCAAGAGCGCTCACCCTCATCTTCCTGCTACATCACCATGGAAGAAGCTCAGTGCCTGGAAAAGGAATACAGAATGGAATACAGAATTAGAGCTCACCCAAAGCAAGGTGATGGGGATGTCCCTCTTTACTTCATCCCAAGCCTCAGGCCACTCGTGTCTCGGTCTTCCAAGACATCATCACTCTGGCCATGGTCCAGTGAAATACAAAGGCATGGCTTCACTGAGATTGCTCAAGTGCTTCAAGGTAACTGAACAATAAGAACTTTATGAGTCCAGTTTTTACCTTTCCAGGGATAATGTAGATAATGCTAGTGTTGCCCTGACTAGAGTGCAACAGGAAAACCCACTGGGTTTCCTTACATCTTTTTACTTAGACCAGCAAGAGGTTGTTTTTACTTAGACCAGTCAAGAGGTTGTTTAATTGTCCCAATAGAAACCTCTAGGAGGCATACAGGATGCCCAAGAGAGGTATTTCAGCTCTGCTGCTCTTCTTTTCCCTGCTGATGAGCCAGACACATTCTTCTGGAAATCTGTGCAGTTGCAGAAAGAAACCCTCACTACTGCTGTATGTCTGTATCTGCAGGAGACATCACAGGCACCTGTCCCACTTGGACACTTTTGGACATGATGTCCCCTTGCTCAGTTTTCACAGAGCGAGGTCAACATTTTCAGAAGTAAAGCAGTGTATTAGATCCCCAGAGTGTGATTTTCAGAAGTCAGCACGGATGCTCCCAGTGCAGGCATTGGCTGACATTAACAGGGAGAGAGCTAGCCCAGTGTTAAGCTAGCAGAAAATCCCACCCAGTAATCCTTGCTTATGCTCTCAAATATATGTCTTTTACTTCTGATGTGCAGAAGAACAGGCAGCCCCTGGTGGACAACACATGGAGATCAAGGCAGCTCAAGGGATACCTTAAATCTGCGAAAGCTCTTATGACTGTTTAACCTAATCTGAGAACAACTACCACAACAAGCATCCCAACAATGTTTGCAGCTGCTGAAGTGCTTTGATCAAAATAAGCCTCGGAATAGAACAGCAGGCTTTGGGGTACTGAGCCACAGAAGCCATACTATACCTATGAAATACGTACACACATCTACTTAAACACGTTCACCAAGTAATGTAAGCCTCAGATTGTACCTCACAAAAAGGGTAGGAATTTTAAAGTATTCAAACTGCCAAAAACTCTGCTCTTTTAGCCAAGTTATAATCCCAGCCTCAAGTGAGAGGACATAGTTGTCATGAATATGTACAAATTAAAAAAACCCCACACAACCCACCCCTTGTTATCATCCCACAGTCTTTCAGAATTTGCCAGCACTGAGCATGAAGTTTTTATAAACACGTAAGTGATTTAAGATTCATATCACCGATAAAGTTTGCCCTGTGCAGTGACACAGACTGGATATCACCAATCTCACTTCTCACAGCAAGAGGCTCAGGGAAGTCAGAGGACTTTGTGTCAAGCAAGTCCCCACAGCAGCTTGGCTACCTGTTCTGTGGTTACACCAGGATATTCACTTGGTCTAAAACAAAGGTGAAATCTTGCCTGCTTAGATAAAAAGTTATCTTGTTATGCTCGTCTCATTTAGGTGAGTGACATACAGGACCACTGCTACAGAGTGGCTACTAATTACTACAGTTTATGTCAGAGAAAAATCCTTGCCCTTGTAGTCTGTAGCACTTTCAATCCTTGCATTGCTAAGTGAGGTACTTTTTTTTCAGTCCAAATAAATGTCTGGTTTGTACCTTGGTGGATTCCTTGCACAGATTTAACAGCAGATGCCATGGGAGGTCCCTCGTTGTTTAAACATTTATAATTTTTACAGAGCAGTTCCTTGTTCAAAGGGGAGGACAGAGAACTCTTTGGGCTGGCCTAAATTTGCTCCATGGGAGCAAAGTCAGGTTAATGGTGTGGCCTTTGGGAAAACTGTTGCTTGCATTTGCTAAGGGAAGTGCTCTAATACATAATAAAAATACAGCCTCAATGCAGTTAACAAAATGGAGAAGCATGGTACCCTCTCTCAGGCAGGGGTGAGCCTGCCTGCCTTCACTGTTCAATTGATGTTGCCAACAGGAAGGCAGATACTCCCACATGTAATCCAGACACATTTCCTCGGGGCCTGTCCCCCTTGCTCTTATCTAAACCAGTTTCCTAACAATGGGACTGTGGCACTCATGGATGAGGATGCTGCTGTCACAAGTCAGAAAAGTTGCAGGTGGTAGGGACAGTTCCTCAAGCAGTGCAGTGCAGGCAGAAAACAAAGCCTTTCTAATTAACCCCAGGAGGTGACCAGCCAAGGAGGGTGGCACAGGCTTTCTGACTACCTTCCTACAGTTTTGCTGTCCTGTGCACTGGTGCTTAGCTTAGGCAATGTAATTTCCCTGGAGACTGGCCAAGCCTCTTCTTGCTGGAGCAAATGTTCAGGTGCAACACTGTGAAGCTCCAGGTGAAACAGCTCACTATACCATACCTATACTGCTGGGAGAGCTCTGGGAGAGAGGAGAGGCCAGGCATACTGCTTCTATATGCACTAAAAATACCTTCTAAAATGCACAAGCTGGAGACCAGCTCTTCCAAAGAAATTTCTGAGACAGCTTCTTTGGCTTGCCCCTCTAGGCAGCCTGAATATTGGATGCTGAGAACACATGTTGGGGAGCTCTGGTCTTGCTCTGGGGAGAAATGTGGACTTTGTAACTGCCCTCTCAAAGCAGATGTAATGTCCCAGAGCCACAGAAGAGCAATACTGGGGAAAGTTTAAGCAAGCAGCAAGCTGGAAGACTGCTTGAGATAAGGTGTGCATAGTGTGCAAAAGCAGGCGGTGTTCCCAACAATCTCGATATATGTCTCTGGGCTTGAGGGATACTGGTTGAAAATGGCATGTATTTGAATTTTTTTTTTAACACAGTCCCCAGAAGGATGTAAAGTGTATGGCCTGATTTGGAAAGTACCCAACTCTTTGCAAAACAGTGTTTCAAAGTTTCCCCACAGCCTCTGTCTCTGACTTTTGGACCAGGAATGTCGCAAGTGCCTTGTCTGAGTGTGGGAGGGGGGAACCTTGTGTCCTTGCAGCATAATGCTAGAGGATCATGACAGTCTGAAACTCTGTCTCACACCTCCCAGCTTTAACTGTGGCTGGAAACACAGTCTACCAACAAGTAGAATGAAAGAGCTGTTCACAGGGTTATCCATTCAATGCAGCACTGCTTCAGAGCAGGTTTTCTCAAGGCAAGATGGGACAGTGAAATTTTCTGGATTTCTGCAAGCGTAGAAGGAAAGAGACCTGTTATACAGGAGCAGCTGAGGTGCTAAGACGACAGACAGGAGCAGCTTGACAGAAAAGGAGGAGGAGCTGTCAGACTAACTGCGATAAGGCCAAAATTGATTTAGGGATGGAGAATGTAGACACGGTAAGTGGTACGCTGCCTGTAGAGAAAGGCCTTCCCTGCTTTCAAGAAGAAAACTGCCATGTAGTGCTTCCAGAAGCTCAGTGATAACCCTGCCACCTTTGACTTTCTCCACTGCCACAGCCGTTTCCTCACTGAGGGGGCTGCTTTGACCAAGCAAGAACCTCACTCTCCTACCAGAGAAAGACAAAAATTTTACTGTTTCAAGCCAGAAGAACAACTAGCCTTGTTACCAGAAGGCATTGGAGCTGTGAACAGTCACCAAATAACTCCAATCTCTTGGGAGCTACTAGCCCAAACTCTGGCTCAAAGCAGGGTGGTGCTGAGCACCCCTCTCCTGGAAAGCCCCCAGATGTGGACAGACTGCACCCTGCCAGCAGGCAGGATCAGAGGGAAAACACTTCTGGGATGAGCTGTTACAAGACTTAACAAAGCTTCTGATAACCATTTGCAAGTGTCTGGCTACAGATGAAAAACTGTCTGAGTCCACATCACAGCTGAATAGCGTTCCCCCACAGCTCCACTGCATTAATCACTCTGCTGGCTGACTTCTCTCTCTACATCAATTAAAGACACAACATAAATACTCAATTTAAAAGCTGTAGTCATGTTCACTGGTCCATGCATGATTTATCTGCAAGACGCACACAAACACACGGCCCAGAGAGTCTCCTTCACAGCCACTGCCAAATGAAAACCCTCTCAGCAAGACCCCTGCATCCTGCTGATTCATGGAGGAAAGCACAGTTCTGGTTATGGGAGAGTATCTCATCTGCTTTGGTTACTCACTGCTGTCAGGTGCAGACCCAGTGAGGTCTCTCCTGCCTCTCCTCCCTCAGCCAGGGACAGGAGATGGTCCAGCCCCTGGAGGATAAGCAACTAGCCATGTTTCAGAGCAGGATGCCCTCCTCCAGGATCTCTGTTGGTGTCTTGAGAGGTGGGATGTGACGAGCTGTTGGCCCCATCCTGCTTCCCTCTCAGCATCTCTCCTTCTCAACACGGAGGCAGAAGCTTTGCCAGAGCAACGGTTGCATGCTGCAGCAGGGAGGATGACAAGGATGGATGACACCTCCCTGCAGCACGGACGTAAAGGCTGTCTTGCGTGCACGCATGCTCGCGGTGGTCTGCCAGCAACTCCCACTCGCACCCCCGGAAAGCTGCAGGCTGCTCTGCTAATACCAAACTCAGGTTTGGGTCCCAGAGGAGGGCTGGAAACCAGCAGAGCAGCCTTACGTATCACAACAGGAGCTCCTGAGTCACTGAGGTCAAGCACTGATCTCTGCTAAAGGCAAACATTTCCACAAAGAAAGGCAACGTATCAGGTGCTATGCAAAGCTGTCTGGCCAGAATCTCAGCGGTGCCACAAAGAAGATGCATTGCTGAGACCTCCCGAGAACCTGCCCCCATGCTTTAACACAGCATTGGAGGTAAAAAACCCTCCAAATTACAGTGCTGCTTAGTAGATGATCCTACTCCCAAGGGAGTCCTTAGGCATTCACCACAGGATGACCTTTTTTCTCTAGGCCCTCAAAATGTGCATTTGCACATGGGTGCCTTAGATGCCTAGAATTTGTAAGGCAACAGAGCAAAATGGCATTAATTAAAACTTAAGCAGAACCTGAAAAATTCTCAGTAAACTAATCTGCATGCCTCAGCAGTCTCACTGAGAGTGCTCCAATCTCAGCAAATGTTTAATGACTAAAAAAGGGCAGTGAAAAACTGCATCTACTAAGCCCAGATGAGACTTAAAATATATATTCTAATCCATTTACAAGTATACATGGAACTAGTGAATAAATAATAAAAAATTAAAAGAGAAATATCATTTTTGCAGTTCACTTTTTGACTTTTCCTATTGCTTCAAATCATCTCCTCTGCAATGACTTTGAAGAGGAATTATCCAGTTTCTGTGTCAAAGCTGGGAAATTCATTTTACAGGAGTAATTTCTTTTCTAGCTCAGCAACTTAACTACAGTCTACAGCAAGCAGAATACTTTAAAAGCCAGGGAAAAAAAAAACCTAAATGTCACCTCTTTGCCTTTTAAAGCACTGCACTCCGTAATCACAAGAGGTTTGCTGGGCATGTTCCAATCTGCCTTCAAAATGCTCATCGAGACAACCCTGCCCTGACAGCCAAGCAGGGCCCATTTACAAATCTGCACATCTTTTTTTTTGTTTCTGCCGTACGTTTGCCAATGTTGTTGTCTTAGACAGGACAAGTTTTATTCTCAAATGTGCATTTAGCACTCCCTAAATGAATTTCTTCTTCCCGCTCTTCTTCTTGTCTGTTTTAAACCACCAGAGCATGATGAACAGCTGTAGAGATCTCCTAGCTTTGTTTCCCCTCCATGGGCTGTTGATCTACCACACCCGATTAATTCAAACAGTGAGCACCACCATGCATCTGTCTACACTGAGTCTCCTAACACAGCACACTTCACCACATCACTTTGGCTCCAGCAGCAAGAGGCATCCCTCTTCTTCCAAACCAAACCACTCCTCGATTCTAGTATTTCCTCCTCTGCAGCAAGCATGCACAACTTCTGAAGCCCAGGTGCTTGGGAAGCACTGATGTTTCTATTTAGGACTTCGGAGCCAACCTCCTGACTTGTGGCACGGAGCGGCTGCTCTTGGTGGCAGATGCCAGGTGCGTGCATGTCCCAACATCACATATGAAAACAGTCACATGATTCTGCTGCTGGGCTGCAACCGCAAGGATTGATTTGCTCCAATGCCTCTGAGTATCTGAGAGCGCAATGTCTTTGTTGCGGCTGACAGGGTGCACAACACCCGGGAAGGCTGTTGCACGGTGGTCCTCAGTGGGGGAGGCAAGTCATGTGGCACCCGTTAAGATCCTTCCCTCTTTGATCGCTCTCTGTCCTGCCCACTGAACTGGCAGTTCAATAAGCTAGATTAATTGACTTGGACCCTTTGGAAAGTCTGGCAGGGTCCAAATCCACTCAAGAGGTAATTTTTTTGATGTGTGGCCCTTTCACTACTTGGGCTGGAAACACTAGCGCGTTTCTAAACAGCTCTTGCACTGATCCTGACGTTTCTTTATGCATTAAGAATTACATCCATCAGGACAGCTGCCCTGTGCCAGGCACAACAAAACTAACAGGAACAAACAACTTTCAACTGGCCTGCAACATTACCTCCCAAGGTGCTCTGTGGGAAAGGCCAGTTTGGTTGTACTACTCCACACAGGGGGAAGGCGAGGCAAAATGGGAGAGACCTGTCTGAGCTCACCCAGCAGGCCAGCAACAAACCTGAGATTAATACTCGGGGTGTTAATTAATAGGTGAGCCAGTGCTCTCTGCAGAGTCACAATGCTGCCCAGGTGAGTAGGGCTGGGAAGCAGGAAAATGATTTCTACATCATCTTTCTGCTCCACGTGCCTGAAGACTGCTGGCCACCCCAAGGGTATGTGGCACAAACAGGCGGCTTGCAGGTGCGGAAACCTCTACCCACAGTGGTCTCTCCTCGTCCTGCACCACCTTCTGAAAGCCTGGTGCAGAGTATGCAAGAACTGCAAGATAGGCTGGATCCCCCACAGGTGGAGTGTAGGATCTGCCAAAGCTGAGACTGTCTTGTGCTGGCTTCCAGGCATGGAGTAGCCAGGATGGCATCATACTCTGGCCCACAGCAATGACATGTCTATACCCTTCTCTGGTCTGCACCAGCATCTTCCACCTATACATGAGCTGAAGCAGGAAAATGGAGAATCCCTTCCTGAAGAGAAAATGCAAAATGTTTTGTCACTAGCAGAGCAGTTGCAAACACCTATTTCTGCACACCAACAAGGAAATTCCTAGAAGGGGGAACATTGGGGCACAACATATCATAAGGCTCTATATAGCAGTTAAGTGACAGCGTATAGTTAAAAACTACACAGAGGCCCCTTGTCTTTAAAATATAACATTAATGGCTGACATCTACAGCAGCCTCCTTCTTGAATAAATTTAAAACCCACGTAGTCATTCCAACTGGTAATCCCTAATCTCCCTGGCCACAGAGACAGCCCCCCTCCCGGCTCCCAGCCTGCTAACTCAGGAGAAGATTCTCTGCTTGAAAGGAAGCAAACAAATTATTTCGATGCTGTCATCCCAGCATTGCCAAAGATTTCCAGGTTCCATTTGTTCGTGCTCGTGGGTCCAGGCTCAACACAATAATGACAAGCAACAGCGGCTATTTACTGTAGCACCTGCTGCTAAGTACCAGTACCAACATGCTCTGCATTGTCAGGAAATCAGTGTTCCCAGCACCCTAAGCTGCAGAGAGCTTTCTGCAGCTGCCCGTTCACACAGTTTTTCTCAGAGCTACAGCTCGCATTCACAGCACTGCAGCATTTGTCCAGTTACTTTTCCCACCCACCACGTAAATAAAGTGACAAGTGACTCAGGAGATGAAAGCCACGTGCCGATGGGAGGAGATAAACGGGGAAGAGACAGAATATGTCACAGCGCTCTACCCCTCCCCCAGCTCCTTTAGGAACAGAACGACACAAAAAAGTCCCAATGCTTCAATTGCTAAATGATAAATTAACAACGCAAAGCAAAGCAGGAGCAAAGACATCTCCCACAATCTGCACAGAAACAGCAAAATATACAATAGAAAATGTCACTAACACCCCATTCAGGCAGATGCACTTATTTTTTGTGAATGACAGGTTATTAAATGAAAAAATTTCGACCGCCGGTACTTTGCTGCATGGCTGTTTCCCTAGTTGTCATTACCACCCTAAGTGACCTTCTGCTTAATGCTGGGTGTTTCTGGCCTGTGGTCCTTCCTCTCCGAGACATTGCGTTTGACCTTGGCACTAACTGGAGACTCCTGATTCAATGAGGGACTCGAGTGGGATTTCTTCAGTCCTGGTGCATCGTTCTCTCCTCCGCTCAGCAGCTCCTTCACTCCTTCTTTCAGGAGGCCAACGTAAATCTCATACCGAGTTTTCTATGAAATGAAAAGAGAGGCCAGGTTCAGTCTGGGAGAAGTTCTGCAGAAGTACTTGAGAGATTGTCTGGGTAACTTAACAGTTTTTGCTGACCTTGAAAGCCAGGAGTCTAATACGGATGCGAACAGTACTGCCTGATGTGGACATGAACAATGGTGGCTAATGTAAATTACACTGTACAGAAAGGATTTCAGGCAGGCTGAGCCCAAGGTGCTGTGTAATTAGAGGGACTCCGTCCTGCAGCACACAAATGCCAGTGCTCTGCTGAACAGTGTCTCCCACCTAGTAGGAGCACATGGTGATTTCACAGTTATAACACCAAGCGAGAGCTTGCTGACCTTAGTCATGCTGAGTCATACGCTGTACCCACACGTACTGAGATGTTATGTGCCCCATGAAGGCATGGTGATAAAGCGCAGCAAACTAAGGGACAACAAAAATCTAGCTCTGGTTGTCTACAGCTCTCCCCTGCAACCCTCTACTCCCACCAGAGGGTCCTGCTTTCCTGGCTTCAGCCCATGGGGGAGAAATGAAAGCAGGGTCCTGCTAAGCTCGGACCGTACCAACTTGTCCCCCACTGAGCCCGTGAGAGGATGCTCTGCAAGGCCAGGCCTTAACAAAACGAAGCAGATGAGAGGGCTATGACAGCAGCACAGCATGTTGCCCTGACAGGGCCACTCATGGTGAATGATGAAGGTTGCTCTCTGTCCAGACACTTCTATTTCTCAAATGGAAAAAGTTCACTTTACTAGCTTCATGCCCACTTGCTCTGTTCCTTGTCTGGAGCAGAGATTTCCCTTTCCAATGGGAAGATTTTGCTCTGTGTGCCACAATAATGTCTTTCTGCACAGAACATTTCAACAACCAACAAAATGAGGATAACATTAACCGAAAATCCCTACAGAGCCCCGAAATAGAGGCTGGGGTGGGAAGTCTTGAGAATAAAGCAACCCACTTCCCAGGATTTGCTTAACAACCTGCCCCTGACTAAAGGCACTAAAGGCATGGTGCAGGAATTGTAATTAAGGTGACCTCAGTTGGCTGGAGGCCAGAGAGCGTTGGTATTGATTGTTAATTTATATTTCAAAGTGGCAAAACAGATGCCAAACTATTATGTTCCCAAGAGAGGAAAAGGTGTTTAAGACAATTTCTTCCAAAATAATAAAGTTCTGGCAATAACACTTATTCAAGGGCAGGAAGTCAAAAAGCTTGGTAACTGCTTTGAAATGTGGAATACAAAGGAAAAAAACCAAACCACCAAAAATGAGAGAATGTGACTGGATTTCCAAAGAGTACTTCGATTAAACAAAACTTTATGGGGAAAGGTCATAAAAGAAATCACTTAAAAATTAAATAACAAAGCATTCTTATCAATCTCATATCTGAAGTTCCAGCTCCATGATGCAAGACAGAAACATACAAAGCAGGTAAGAAATGTCATTTAATAAAAAATGGAGACGGAGGAACAGCAAGCAGAACCCTAATAATGATGCACTGGGCTTATGAATGATTCATAACACAACGAATGGGACATTTCTGCAAAAGAGAAGGCAAGCCAGTGCTCTAAGTCTGGGATCAGCATAATGTTCATCAATAGAGAAAGGGACTTTACTGCCATACAGACTTCCATTTTGGTTTTTTTTTGTTTTTTGGTTTTTTTTGTTCCAGTAAACACCACCAGGGTCACAAGACCCAACAATCAGAATGGAAATCCAGAACTAGTTCCTGCTCTGTCTGACTGCCTGTGGTCATTTTGTCCTGGATTTTGTGGGAACACGATTCCTATTGCAACTAAAGAATGCATTTGGAAGTTTCTATTTTAATTTCAATCACAACAAAGTTCCTCTTTCAGTGATCTGACATTTGAAGCTAAGTATTAAAGCTTGTGGAAATTTCCCTGCAAAAAGAAATTAATGTGGAAATTTCTGTAAAGAAAGTAACAATATAGAAGTTAAAACCATTCAAAAGCTTCTCCAACATTATCTCTGAAGGCTGAAAGCACATAATAAAGAGGAGATAGTGTAGCTACCCATCAATTTTTTGGCTTCACCTCTCACCTGACAGCACTGAAAAGTTCTCTCTCAAACTATAAATTAGCTGCAATGAACAACCATCACTTGAGCACTAATTCCTCGCACAGCAAGAAAGAGAAATGTTCCTTTCTTGGTGTCTACAAGCCAAGACAGCAGCAAGAAGAAACGCTCTGTGTGCACCTCTGAACAAAGACCAGGCACCTCTTGGTTCACCTCCCCTATTCACAATTGTCTCTAATCAGAAACAAGAATGAAGGGGATGCTGGTGGATGAACAAAAATTAATTAAAAGGGTCTAGAGAGAAGGAATCTAACTTCTTCCTTCCAAATGAGACTATGCTGCTTCCTTTGGGACTCAGAGGCCCTTCTAGTATGCTTCTGGAGATCACAGAATCAAAAGAATCCCTTTGGCTGGAAAAGACCTTTGGAAAAGATCATTGAGTCCAACCATAAACATGGCAATGTCAGGTCACCACTAAACCATATCCCTAAGCACCAGATCAACATGTTGTTTAAATACCTCCAGGGATGGTGATTCCACCACTGCCCTGGGCTGCATCACCCTTTGTACACTGATGCAAGGTCTGGTCTGCAGTCTCATCCTGAAAGAGCCAAGTACAAAACAGTGCCTCATCTGCCTCTTGCCTATTTGCTTTGATCCCGTGCAGCAAGGTCTATCACCAGCTCCTGCCTGACACTGACAGTACTTTATGCTGAACGGTAGGTGCAGAAAACCTACCATTCAAGATTTTCATATAGCTCACCTTCTCTTTTCTTTTTTTTTTT